>NC_045751.1:6422488-6423659 GCF_008692095.1 Etheostoma spectabile
AGAAATGAATGTAGTGAACTGATCATGAAAATGTGCAGGAAAATTACAAAAAAAAAACATAGTTTGTCATTAACAGTATTTATAAAAGGTAGTAGATTTTTGAATTAATAATATAAAACCTTTTTCACATCTGTACCACATATGTAATGTGTTAAATGTTACCTTTTGGTATGTTTTGTTCAAATTCACGTACATGGGTTGGAGAATAAAAAAAAATGGGTCATTCACATTCAACAGTTATTTAACCAGAAAGGTACATTTTTCTTTTGTATATATTTCCTTAAAATTCTCCAAAAAAACATTACATGAAATCTCTGGAAACCTCATTCTGGGAAGAATTGTAAAGATTTAAAAAATATATATATATATATATATTTAACCCTTGTGTCGTTTTCCCGTCAACCTGCAACTTTTAGTTTTTCTGGGTCATAATTTAAAATGAATACCTAAAGACACTTTTACCGCTTTTCCCCGAAGTTCTTTGTCAATTTTTCTGATTTTTCTAATTATTTTTTTTGACATTTTTTTGTTTGTTTTTTCCCGAACTTGTTGTCACTTTTTTCAACAAATTGTTTTGTAAAAAAAATAAAAAAAAAAATCTTCAAATGCCATGAAATTTAAAAAAAATAAACAATTAAATTAACGTAGTGAACTGATTTTTTTGGGGGGAAATTTGTTTGAAATAAACCCGAATTTATGATATAGACACATTTTAAAAATGGGTCAAATCTGCCCCGAGGACAACAGGAGGGATCAGGCCTTTACTCTCTGACTGGGACCAGAAGGGTAGTCTACATCGACACAATTCCCATTCCGGAAATTCCGAAGGCCAGATGTTGCACACCTTCCACTTTCTTAGTGTCGGCATTAGAAACTCAGGTGGATTTGGAGCGGTCCAATCTGAGTTTTCTGGGGTACACGTGTTGCGTCAAAACAAGTTCCTTCCCAAGGCCTTTGGATCCGGGGCTTAGCCCTAGACCACACGTGTCAAACTCAAGGCCCGCGGGCCAAATCCGGCCCCTTGCTAATTGTGACCCGGTCCCTATATACATTTCATTTATCTATACACCTACTTTTGTCACTTTTCACATTTCTTTTTAACCTTTTTTATGCTTTTTTTTCTAAATGTTTTGGCATTTTCTTTGACATTTTTGTTTGAGTGAGAAGGCTA
>NC_045751.1:6423669-6428448 GCF_008692095.1 Etheostoma spectabile
GCAATAATACAGTCAAAGATATTTGACTTTTCCCATGACATAAAAGCACTAAACTCTAAGTCTGGCCCTTGATGTGATTCTCATTTTCTAGTGTGGCCCTAGACGATTGTGATTGGTTTAAAGAAATTCCAATTAACCAGAGCATATTTTGCTCCTCTACAGGAATGCTGTGTGGACCAGACCACGGCCCTGTTAGAGGAAGGTCTGGCAATGCGAGACCAGGAACAGGGCTGGTTGAAGCTTCCCTTTCTGTGGTCCCAGAAGTGGACCAGCAGCATGAACTGGTCTGTCCTGGAGGTAGACCAAGAGCATGACACCGAGATGTTGGCTCTAATGGATAGGTCCAGCTGTTAACCTAGACTAATAAAGCTTCCAACTTAACTTAACTGAGGTGATGATTTTTGCCCACCGACATCATTACCCCTAAGATTAGGCAGGCCATTGGGGCTCTACCACTCTCTGACTGTAATGTTGTGCAAAATCTGGGTTTCATTTTTCGACAAATCCATGTGTTTTAACAGTCATGTGAAATCTGTGGTCCGTTCCTGTTTTTTCCATCTCAGGAACATCGCTGAGATCAGATCTGTGGGCTCCAAAAAAGTGATGGAGATGCTTGTTCATGCTTTTGTTTCTTCACGTTTGGATTATCGCGAGGTTCTGTACACTTGTTTAAACAAATCATCCGTGGACAAACTGCAAGTTGTACAGAATGCAGCAGCAGGACTTAGTCTGAGACCAGCAGGAGATCCACATTACTCTGGTGCTCCAGGCTCTTCATTGGCTACCGATGGGTTTTAGAGTTAATTTTAAAATTGCAGTCACTACTTATAGAGCCTTGCACGGTCAAGCTCCCGCTTACGTCCAGGATCTATTACGCGCCCCCCCCCCACACTCCTGGTCTCTCTCTGAGGTCTTCAGACCAAGACCTTTTAACTGTCCCCGGAACAGGTTTTAAAACCAGAGGTGATCGAGCTTTTTCTGTGGTGGCTCCAAGGCTCTGGACCTCTCTCCGTTTAGCCTTGAGACCTTTGGATTCTGTGGAAACTTTAAAAAAAACACCTCAAGACACGTCTTTTACGACAAGCTACATGGCTCAGTATTTTATGAGCTGCTGTTTTATTTGTTTTTACTGTAAAGCACTTTGTGACCCTTCTTGTCTGTGAAAAGTGCGTTATAAATAAAGTTTACTTACTTACTAACTTACTTATTTACAATTCAAGGTGCCATAGGTCTAGCGTGGCTCCGCCCTCCGACGTACTTCCTCTCAATTGTCATTTCCCTTCAGTACGTCGTCTGGGTTTGCGGTGTATTCTTCGGTTTTCTCCAGTCAAATCTTTACCGGTCCAATCAGCAGACAGAGGGAGTGTCTGAGAACGATCACGTTGAGGTTCTGGGCTAGTTTGAGTTGTAGTTCCGTAATGGCGGCGGAGAAAGATGCGAGCAAAGTCCTTCGAACACGTGGCAACGCTGCCGATTATCCAGAAGTTAAAGCCCGAGCAAGAACAATATTTACTGAGTTCCGTTGGGGGCCATGATGTTGTGGCCCTCCTTCCCACGGGGTTTGGGAAAAGTTTGATGTTCCAGCTCGCTCCGTCAGTGATAAAGGGGTTGGCTAAGGCAAATGCTTTGAGGCTAACTGAGCAATGCTAATGCTAAATATAAGCCTTGTCGGTCTCCCGTCTTCTTGTACATGCGCATGACATTGACATCACAACCAAACGCTAGATTATGGCAGATCCAGAGTGGCTATAGTTTTAATCTTCAACAGAGTACCCGTCTTCAAGGAAGTTAACACTTGTTAATGGAGAGTGGCCAGACTTTCTGTACACATGAAATGTACCGGAGTCTGGTAGGACTTCCACAGGTCTTCTTCCATGGGCAAATTCTGTCCCCCATTGGCTTGGAAGCAGATACAGAGAAGGTGAATGTAGGTGGGGAATTGCCAACCAATCAGACATGAACGCTAGTCAGCGGTTTGCTGGATTTGTCACCTACCTGGCCAAATTCCTGCCACGGCTTTTGGAGTAACGTGAGCTAGTGAGAAGGCTCCTGGACAAGGATGCAGTCTGGCACTGGATCACAAGGCATGAAAGCAATAAAGCAACCGGTGACGACTATGATGTGTCAAAGGCCGTCACAGTTCAGATTCAATCAAAGGAGCGTGGCCTGATGCAGAAGGTTGGTCCTGATGCAGGAGGTGATGCTTTGAGGACTCTCACACTTACAAAGCAATATGATTTTCAATTCAATTTTATTTATAGTATCAGATCATAACAAGAGTTATCTCGAGGCACTTTAAAGATAGAGTAGGTCTAGACCATTCTCTATCATTTATAAAGTCCCAACAATTCAAGTAATTCCCCTAAGAGCAAGCCTAGTGCGGTAATTGCTTTTTATTGCTCAGCTATTATTTTTACTCATGTTATAATGTTATGTTATGTTGTATTTTTTGGATTTTTCTGTACAGCACTTGGGTCAATTTTGGTTGTTTTAAAGCGGCGGCTGTTGTTTTAAAGCGGTGGCTGTGGCTCAGTGGTAGAGCGGTTGTCTGCCAATCGGAAGGTTGGGGGTTCAATCCCTGCCCCTGCAGTCCCATGTCAAAGTGTCCTTGGGTAAGACACTGAACCCCGAGTTGCCCCCGGTGCTGCGCATCTGTGTGTGAGTGTGTATCTGATGAGCAGGTGGCACCTTGTGCGGCAGCCTCGGCCACAGTGTGTGAATGGTGAATGTATCCTGTGTGATGTAAAAGCGCTTTGAGTATTTGTTAAGACTAGAAAAGCGCTATATGAATACAGCACATTTACATTTAGAGCGCTTAACAAATGAAGTTGGATTGGAAGAATTGTAAGAAACCTGGGACAAACCAAGGCTCTTGGTGGGCGGAGTCTGACGGGCCACTGGGGGTTGTGATGAACAAAGGCAAAAACAGTCACAAATAAAAAAATAATGGAACAGTGACTACAAATGGTAGTCGTGGTAGATCATGTCATGGCAGGGCATAGGTGGACGTAGCAGACTGCAGTGCAGCGGGACCATGCCAACAGCTGCAACCAAGCTCTTGGCGCCATCCTAATCTGGGTGAAAAAAAAACGTGTGGAGAGGGGAGTAAACTCCCCAGAACCAGGGTAATTACAGGCATTTCTGGGTGATGGGATGCACACAAATGGAAAGATAAAGGAGAGAGGAGCTCAGTGTGTCAAAGGAATGTCTTGAACTAGCAGTCTAGAACTATAACTAAGAAAGACAGGTTAAGGAGAGGGGCATGGTCAGGCTAGAACTCTCCCTATCCGGATTGGGCTGTACTTCCTCGCCTCCCTCTAGTTCGATTAAATTATTGATTATATGTTATTATATATTAATCTGACGACTACGACGAAAAGCAGTTGGGCCTGGCTAGGCCGACGCTGCGACTCCTCATTCCCTAACTCTAAGCTTTATCAAAGAGGAGGGTTTTCAGATTATTCTTAAATGTGGTGATGGTGTCTCCAAACCCAGACCAGAAGCTGGTTCCACAGTAGAGGAGCCTGATAGTTGAAGGCTCTGAAGGCTCCCATTTTACTTTCAGAGACTCTAGGAACTACAAGTAACTCTGGATTCTGGGAGCGTAGTGCTTTAGTGGGACAATAAGGCTCTAAGAGCTCTTCTATATATGTTGGTGCTAGACCATTTAGAGCTTTGTAGGTCAGGAGAAGGATTTTAAATGCAATCCTGGATTTTACAGGAAGCCAATGCAGAGAAGCTAATACAGGAGAGATGTGATCTCTTTCATTAGTTCCTGTCAGAACCCGTGCTGCAGCATTCTGGATCAGCTGGACAGTCTTAAGAGACTTATTTGAGCATCCTGATTATGAAGAATTACAGTAGTTCAGCCTAGAAGTAACAAATGCATGGATAGTTTTCAGCATTGTTTTGAGACAGGATGTTCCTAATTTTGGCAATGTACGCAGATGAAAAAGGCTGTTCTTGAGGTTTGTTTCAGATGGGCGTTAAAAAATATATCCTGATTAAAAATAACTCCTAGATTTCTGACAGTATTGCTGAAGGCCTGGGCATCCAGAGTAGCTATATCTTTAGATATTAAGGTTCGGAGGTGTTTAGGGGCCCAGTACAATAACTTCAGTTTTGTTTGTGTTCAACATTAGTAGGTCCTTGTAGGTCATCCATGATTTTATATTGTTTATGCATGCTTGAATTTTAGCCAACCGACTGGTTTTGTCTGGTTTGATTGACAAGTATAATTGGGTGTCATCCGCATAACAATAAAAATTGAGTGTTACCTAATAATATTGCCCAAAGGAAGGCTATATAAGGAGAATAGAATTGGTCCAAGCACTGAGCCTTGTGGAACCCCATGGCTAACTTTAGCGTACTTGGAGGATTTATCATTAACATTAACAAATTGAGATCAGAGAAATTGGACTTAAAACATCTTAGTGTGATTCCTTTAATGCCAACTAAATGATCCAGTCTCTGTAACAGGACGGTATGGTCAATGGTATCAAATGCAGCACCAAGATCTAATAAAACAAGTACAGAGACAAGTCCTTTGTCTGCAGCAGTTAGAAGGTCGTTAATTTTCATCTGTGCCGTCTCTGTGCTGTGATGCTTTCTAAATCCTGACTGAAAGTCCTCAAATAAACTATTGCAATGTAGAAAATCACATAACTGAATCGTGACTACCTTCTCAAAGATCTTGGAGAGAAAGGGATCGATGTAGGTCTATAGTTGGCTGAGACCTCAGGATCGAGGGAGGGTTTTTTCAGGAGAGGTTTTATCACA
>NC_045751.1:6428458-6429548 GCF_008692095.1 Etheostoma spectabile
ATGACTGCGGTACATAACCTGTTAATAAAGACTCTAATTTTATCTCTAATTGTTTTAATTTTATCATTAAAGAAGCTCATGAAGTCGTCGCTTCATTGGAATGGCTTCATTAAGACTAACATATTCTTCATGGCCCAGCCATGTTTCAGCAAGACAGAATAGATCAATTTGATTATCTGATATCAGAGCAGAATTACAATCAGATCAAAAAAATAGGAGTGTCTCAACATTGTCTTTGCATGACGACATTACTGCAGAGACTGACCACAAGCCCCGCATTGCCATATTCAACAAGCCCCTTTGGTGGTCCTTGAAGCGTCTGCAGAGCATGTTGCTGGCTTTGCAGAGCTACAACCTCGGAGTGGTGCATGGGCCATCAACAAAGGACCTACCTGAGACTCATGGTAGGCAAAGTGGTTCGGAAAAAGGCTGCTACCACGAGATCGAACAAGACCGGGATTCTGTGTACAGAAGGAGGCTTCACGGTCCTACCTGGTAGTAGTGGAGGAATCACTGTACTGCCAAAACAGAGTTCACCTGTGTGTGGCAGAGCGTGGTTGCGCGTGTGTATACATTTTAGTTGTTACTGTCACATAAATCCTACATTAGACACGTCCGACGACTACTGAAAAAGCGCTGCCTACAGTCTTTGCCTGTGTGCCGAAGGGCATATGTTTTCTCTTTGGGTTGTAGAATACACGTCAGTCGTTTGGAAGGAAATGTCAGTCCAATAGACTTCATGTGAAGTATCATTGTAGTAAATAATTTTTTTGTAGGCTATATTATGTTTACAAGCTCCTGGTTTACTCATTCTCCAGTTACAAGAGTATTTTATTATAACTTTAGAACTCCTTTGCATTGTACCTAAGTTTTATATCTTATTTTATTTTTAATTTATTTACCTTGTATCTTTTTCTAATTTTTCTAATTTCTAAATGTTCTAAGCTCCTGGTTTACTCATACTCCAGTTAAAGGTGTATTTCATTATACATTTTGCACTCTTTTGAACCGTTTCTATTGTTTTCCCCTAATTTTGTTTTAGTTTATTTACCTTGTATCTTTTTGCTTATCTTTGCCCCTCATTTTTTTT
>NC_045751.1:6429558-6431134 GCF_008692095.1 Etheostoma spectabile
TTTTTTTTAACTTGCCTCAAAGAGTGTGCACAATAAATCCTGTGTTCCTGGCCTGTTATAAATAAAATAGTCTAACATAATAATCTTGTAATCATTCAGCACACAGGAAGTGCCCCAGCTTCCCTTTGATACGATTAGTTGCAGTTCACGTCTTTTTTTCAGCCAATCATTGACGACCACCAGCAGCAGCGGTACCGCCCCCTGTAGGCGCAATTCGCCCACAAACCAGAGGCTCGGTTTCATTCTGCGGGTTTCCTGCGTTAAAGCCGGCTTAATATCGACAATGCTACGCATATGAGCTCGTCCTGAACTCATTTTTTTTTCTCCCAACATGCCCCCGGTGTGGGTCTGAAGCGGCGGGAAGAACATAAGAAGCCGACCGAGCGAAATGCATCCTCCTCGCGCTGAACCTGTTCCACCACCCTCCACCCGCCGCACACAAAGCCTGTGAAGCAGGCCGTTGTTTTTCCTCCCACTGACACCGCGCCGACGATGCTCAAACATGTCGGGGAATCATTACAAAGGCAACGAAGTCAGCTGCTGCATCAAATACTTCATTTTTGGATTCAACATCCTGTTCTGGGTAAGGACGGTTTAGCGCTTTAGCTTCTACGCCGCTCTCAAGTAGCCCGACGTCCCGCTAACGCAGAACGTTTAGGCAACGTTAGTTCATGGTTCTCTGAAGGCTAGTTCGAACCAAACCAAAAGCTAACGTTTAAGGAACGTTCCCTCCGGGTTATAACGTTCCCTAAACGTTAAAAGAACCAACCAACCGTTACGTTCTCCTGCCGTTGCACTGTACATTTTTCAAGTAGCGCAACGGTTACCCCGGGAACACAGAACGTTTAGCTAGGGACCGTTAGTTATGGTTTTCTAAAGGCTAGTTCGAACCAAACCAAAAGCTAACGTTTAAGGAACGTTCCCTTCGCGTTATAACGTTCCCTAAACGTTAAAAGAACCAACCAACTGTTACGTTCTCCTGCCGTTGCACTGTACATTTTTCAAGTAGCGCAACGGTTACCCCGGTAACACAGAACGTTCAGGGCACGTTAGCTCATGATTCTCTAAAGGCTAGTTCGAACCAAACCAAATACTAACGTTTAGGGAACGTTCCCTAAACGTTACGAGAACCAACCGACTGTAACGTTGTACTGTTGTAACTGATCTGCTGGGTTATTATAATCATGTCCACTGGCCAAGGCCCAATATTCATCGCATCTTATCATTGTACCGTTAGCATTCAGGTTCTATGTTCAGAGTCATATCAATGCGCGCATGCATTATTGTGGTTCTACTCGTCTAGTAACGTGTGATGTAAAGCTGCTGGGCAGTTCACAGCAGAGAGCTAATCGGCTTTCTGTAGTAATGACTGCTCAGCGCCTCAGCGCCTCAGTTACATTCATGCACACACATGCACTGACAGCGGGACAAAGAGCAATAAATGTGTATCGTATACGTCAGAATATATTTAGACATGACGTAGCCTAATATGTTTTTAGAAGTGATGTCACTCATGTCAAATATAGTGGACAGTAGAGTGCTGTGTGTGTGTGTGTGTGTGTGTGTATATGTGTAT
>NC_045751.1:6431144-6444911 GCF_008692095.1 Etheostoma spectabile
ATACATATATATTCTGAGGGGGCTGGAACAGTTTAATGCACTACTGCATAGAGCTCCAATTAACGATTATTTTCATAGTTGATTGATCTGTGGATTATTCTCTAAAGCTGTTATATAAAATGTCAGAAAATGGTGAAACATGTGGGTTAGTGTTTCCCAAAGTCCCAAGATGATGTCCTCAAATGTCTTGTTTTGACCACAACTCAAAGATGTCAGTGTAGTGACAGACCGATTTTTATCAGCCGATATATCAGGCAGATATTTGCTTTTTTATTTTGTCCCTCTTGGTGGCAGACTATGCAACGCCAACTAACAGGGACGTTGTAGAGCGTCCTCTGGTGGACAGACTTGCAACGCCATCACTACAGGGACGTTGTGAGCGTCTCTGGTGGACAGACTATGCAACGCCATCACTGACAGGGACGTTGTAGAGCGTCCTCTGGTGGCAGACATAGCAACGCCATCACTGACAGGGACGTTGTAGAGCGTCCTCTGGTGGACAGACTATGCAACGCCATCATGACAGGGACGTTGTAGGCGTCCTCTGGTGGACAGACTATGCAACGCCACCACTGAAGGGACGTTGTAGAGCGTCCTTGGTGGACAGACTATGCAACGCCATCACTAACAGGGACGTTGTAGAGCGTCCTCTGGTGGACAGACTATGCAACGCCATCACTAACAGGGACGTTGTAGAGCGTCTCTGGTGGACAGACTATGCAACGCCATCACTACAGGGACGTTGTAGAGCGTCCTCTGGTGGACAGACTATGCAACGCCATCACTAACAGGGACGTTGTAGAGCGTCCTCTGGTGGACAGATATGCAACGCCATCACTACGGGAGTGTAGAGCGTCCTCTGGTGGACAGACTATGCAACGCCATCACTGACAGGGACATTGTAGAGCGTCCTCTGGTGGACAGAATGCAACGCCACACTGACAGGGCGTTGTAGAGCGTCCTCTGGTGGACAGACTATGCAACGCACCACTGACAGGGACGTTGTAGAGCGTCCTCTGGTGGACAGACTATGCAACGCCATCACTAACAGGGACGTTGTAGAGCGTCCTCTGGTGGACAGACTATGCAACGCCATCACTAACAGGGACGTTGTAGAGCGTCCTCTGGTGGACAGACTATGCAACGCCATCACCACAGGGACGTTGTAGAGCGTCCTCTGGTGGACAGACTATGCAACGCCATCACTAACAGGGACGTTGTAGAGGTCCTCTGGTGGACAGAATATGCAACGCCATCACTAACAGGGACGTTGTAGAGCGTCCTCTGTGGACAGACTATGCAACGCCCTCACTAACAGGGACGTTGTAGAGCGTCCTCTGGTGGACAGACTATGCAACGCCTCACTAACAGGGACGTGTAGAGCGTCCTCTGGTGGACAGACTATGCAACGCCATCACTACAGGGCGTTGTAGAGCGTCCTCTGGTGGACAGCTATGCAACGCCATCACTAACAGGGATGTTGTAGAGCGTCCTCTGGTGGACAGACTATGCAACGCATCACTACAGGGAGTTGTAGAGCGTCCTGGTGGACAGACTATGCAACGCCATCACTGACAGGGACGTTTGTAGAGCGTCCTCTGGTGGACAGACTATGCAACGCCATCACTACAGGGACTTGTAGAGCGTCCTCTGGTGGACGACTATGCAACGCCATCACTAACAGGGACGTTTGAGACGTCCTCTGGTGGAAGACTATGCAACGCCCATCACTAACAGGGACGTTGTGAGCGTCCTCTGGTGGACAGACTATGCAACGCCATCACTAACAGGGACGTTGTAGAGCGTCCTCTGGTGGACAGACTATGCAACGCCATCACTAACAGGGAGTTGTAGAGCGTCCTCTGGTGGACAGACTATGCAACGCCATCACTAACAGGGACGTTGTAGAGCCTCTGGTGGACAGACTATGCAACGCCACATGACAGGGAGTTTAGCGTCTCTGGTGGACAGACTAGCAACGCCATCACTGACAGGGAGTTGTAGAGCGTCCTCTGGTGGACAGACTATGCAACGCCATCACTAACAGGAAGCTTGTAGAGCGTCCTGTGGCGACTATGCAACGCCAAACCTCATAACATGTTGCGTCGTTTTTATTTAATTTTTTTAAATATTCATTAATCAGAATCATTTGTCATTATAAAGGATTCTGATGACTGATATTTAAAAAAATACATTAATTTATAAAAAAAAAATTTTTTTTTTTTAATTGGCCCTTATAAATGCCAATACCGATAGTTGGGAAATGCCCCCCTATTTATATATATATATATATATATATATATATATATATATATATATATATAAATACATATCGGTCAGGCTCTAATGACAACTATACAACAGAGCAATATGAGATACAGAAGGCTTAGCTCAAAGAGGAACCATGCACACTGATCCCACATCAGTGGCCTCAGAGGAAATCTATTTGTATGTTTTCATAAATAACAATGTGTCAGACTGCCACCATGTGTCAGACTGCCCCCCCCCCCTTCCACTGATTGACATGACTGTGGTGTATTGCAGCTCCTGGGCATGGCCTTAGTTGGAATTGGACTGTGGGCATGGAGTGAGAAGGTAAGAAAAGACTAAGTTATTCTTAGCGATTATGCAAAATCGAGATATCATGTTGTAATACAATTTTTATTTAATTCCTTTAAAAACAAAGATTCAGAAAGGATTTTTAGTTTGATCTTGTTTTCGTGCTACTGCTTAATGCAAATTAAAGCCGCACTAATCAATAACTGTATATGGACAACGGATCGAATGGCAGCTTTACAGCCTCTTTCAGCACATTGCTTCGGTTTTATGATCTGCGACTAATTCATAACCCCTGCAACCTTGTTTCTGTTTAAAATTATCTAACAAACATAGTGTAGCATAGGGCTCGGCGATATAGAGAAAATCAAATATCACGATATTTTTGATCAAATACCTCGATGTTGATATTGTATGGATGGTGGCTTCACAGCGAGAAGGTTCTGGGTTCGAATCCGGGTCGTTCCGGGCCTTTCTGTGTGGAGTTTGCATGTTCTCCCCGCGCTTCAGTGGGTTCCTTCTCTGTTCCCACCATAAAGACACCAAAATTAGCCGATTGGCGAACACTGGCGCATTTACAGAAATGTTGATGTTGATGTGCGTTGTCCTAATCAAATAAATGAATCTACCTCTACAATTGGTGCTTCAACAAACTGCTATTTACACAGGTAGATGTTTGATAAATATTCTCCAGACATGATTTAATGACGTAGTGGGTAAAGGTAAATAATAGAACAGCTACAACAGTCTGGTAAGTTCAGAAAAAGACATCTTTTTACTGTAATGCAGCCTGTAAAACCAGGAGAAGACATCACTTACCATATTACAAAATATCCAAAATCTAAGACGATATCAATACAATATTGATACATTGCCCAGCCCCGGTGTAGCAGCTTGTTCTGTTGCGCCCTAATGGACAACAAATAAATAGCTTTAAATTCCAGGCCAGTGTTTGCAGAACATTATCTTTGTGAACGTGATTTAAACAAACACTTAAAACATTGTATAAAGTCTTAACCCTCTGAGCCCGAGACACTCGCCCACGAGTAAAAAAGTACCTCTGATTCATAGTTTAATAACTTTTGAACCATAAAAGCGATTTACTTACTTTCGGTTTCGTTTGAATCCTGACGTTTTCATGTTTACGGCGGTCTTTTCCGGGTCTTTCTAGCCTCTACAGGGGGTTTTCTATCCAGCCTGGAACTTCAGCCTCTTTGGGCTTTAAAGCCATACTGTTATATCCAAGATTGATCCACTTTATGTCCATAATTATCGCGTTTTGGCTCAATTCTGCCGCTGGCTCGCTGCTCCGTCTCTCTCTCTGTCTGTCCCGTCTATTTTTCAAGAAGTACATGCCCATATATGGGAGATAAAGGCACCCCTCTTGTATGGAAGGCCAGAGGGGACAAAAATGCCTATAGACTCTATTAAAGGCCAAATGTTGCCCTATTTAGACATATTTGCTTGTGTAACATTGCTGTGGGTGTAATATCAATAAATATGACATTATTATGTTATTATTGGCATAAGTAAATGTCATGAGAGCAAAACGTCTTTCAAACTGAGTTCACAGTATATTTACTAATGGACCCTAGGGTGATAGAAATATATAAAAACCCACAAAAAAAACAAAACGCATTCTTGTGTGATATCATTCAAAAAACTGGAGAGACCTCCAACCGGTCACGTGACATCGTCTCCAGAGCTCCGTGCTGCAGAACGGTAGTTGCTAGTTTCAGCCGTTACGGCTACGGTGTACCGCATGGTAGGTCAGCGGTAGCTGGTAGTTCAGTTACCCAAGAATAGGTGACTGTGTGCTGGGCACATTTCGGCGGAGATTGCGGTGAACCCTCCTGTCGTCCTCGGGTCTAGTCAACTGACCCCTTTAAAAAATGTCTATATCTGAAATATGGGTTCCTTTTTAACCAAATTACCACAAAAATGGATTGGATTCCTTAAAACGCTCTTTGCAAATACAGTTGATCACTTTCAGTCCTCTGATTTTAACTATTAGTCAAAGTAATTCGTAATTTCTGCCTTTTTAACTCTAATATCAGGTACAGTTCTATGTAAAGGAGTGTAAAACTAGTGGTAGTAAGGTGGTGGTAGTGAAAACTTAAAAACAAAAAATAATAATAATCTGAAAAAGGGACAAAAACGTCCCTAAGCAACACCCCTAAGGAAGTCTTTTGTTTTCCCCAGGAAGTGAACTCCGCTCCCTGGCTTCAATGTACTTGACCCCCCCCCCCCCCCACCCCCCCCACCCCTTCCTCCCAGACCACCTTATAAAGCCGCAGTCAATGTAGTAAAAACAGCAACAAAAAAAATAAATAATAAATCTAACCAATTAACGTGCTTAACCCTTATGTTGTCATGGGGTCAAATTTGACCCATTGATCCCGTTTTTTCACCACAAAAAAATGGACCTTCGAAATAAGCTTAAAATGTCATTATTGGAAATATAAAACAACTTTGGAAAAAAACATTTAAAAAAAAAAGGACCCATTACGTTGGAAAAAGTGACAAAAATATCAGAAAATGTGATGACTTTTGAATTTTCTAATCATGGTTGATGGAAAGACAACACAAGGGTTAACTCTAACTCAAATTTCAAACATATGATTCATGATAATAGGAATAAGAAATCTACCCAAAACATCTCACTGAATCGGTTCATGTTCCCAGGTGTCTTGTGTAGTATTCTAGTCCCAAATAGGTCTAAATATGTAATTCCTTAAAGTGCACCGTATCAAAGAATGAGACGCAGCTGCCTGACTCAGAGTGTGTGTGTTGTCCTCTGTCTCTCCCCTCCAGGGAGTCCTGTCCAACATCTCGTCCATCACAGACCTGGGGGGCCTGGACCCGGTCTGGCTCTTCATGGTGGTCGGGGGGGTCATGTTCATTCTGGGCTTTGCCGGATGCATTGGTGCACTGCGGGAGAACACGTTTCTACTAAAGTTTGTATGTTCCACGTGAAGGCCTCCAATTGGCACACGGCAGTGACGAATGAGGGGGAAATCATTGTCCTTTTCTGTCCTCCTGCTGTAGTTCTCCGTGTTCCTGGGAATCATCTTTTTCTTGGAGCTGACGACGGGAGTCCTGGCGTTCGTCTTCAAGGACTGGATTAAAGACCAGCTCAACCTGTTCATCAACAACAACATCCGGGCGTACCGCGACGACATCGACCTCCAGAACCTCATCGACTTCACTCAGGAATACGTACGTCGAAACAAGAAAAAACACTTAAAGAATCTTTTGTTCTTTCAAATTATATTCACACAAATTCCACTTACTAGCCTGATCCAGAGCTTTCCAACCGTATTTCAGTCTTCTTCAGCGTATCAAGTGGACCTTAACTAAAATGTATTTGTCGAATGTTAATTTGCAGTCCACAGATTTCATAATTGAAACGACAGCATGAAATACTAAATACAACTCAAAACGCGTGGTGGCAAATAATTACAAAAAGCTGCCCCTGGCTGCTTAAAAACACTCTGTCTGATTGGGGCTTCTACTCCATACTTCTCTAGTAAAGGACTTTTATTTGTTACTCTGCTATGTGATGTAATGATACACTCAACTCAACAAGGTTTCTGGATTTTAAAGGTCCCATGGCATGAAAATGTCACTTAATGAGGTTTTTTTTAGCATTAATATGCGTCCCCCCAGTCTGCCTATGGCCCCCCAGTGGCTAGAAATGGTGATCGGTGTAAACCGAGCCCTGAGTATCCTGCTCTGCCTTTTGAGAAAATGAAAGCTCAGATGGGCGGATCTGGGATCGTGCTCCTTATGAGGTCATAAGGGGCAAAGTTACTTCCCCTTTCCATGCCTTTCCTCCCAGAGAATTTGGCCCACTCATGAGTAAGAGACATCATGGCTTTCAAGTGGCAGTTGGTCAGTATTAGGGGACCACTAAGGTCTTATAAAAGAGAGACTTCAGATACAGTATTAGGGGACCACTAAGGTTATATAAAAGAGACTTCAGATACAGTATTGGGGACCACTAAGGTCTATACAAAAGAGACTTCAGATACAGTATTAGGGGACCACTAAGGTCATACAAAAGAGGACTTCAGATACAGTATTAGGACACACTAAGGTCTATAATAAAGAGACTTCAGATACAGTATTAGGGGACCACTAAGGTCTATAAAAAGAGACTTCAGATACAGTATTAGGGGACCACTAAGGTCTATAAAAGAGACTTCAGATACAGTATTAGGGGACCACTAAGGTCTATATAAAAGACTTCAGATACAGTATTAGGGACCACTAAGGTCTATAAAAGAGACTTCAGATACAGTATTAGGGACCACTAAGGTCATATAAAGAGACTTCAGATACAGTATTAGGGGACCACTAAGGTCTATATAAAAGAGACTTCAGATACAGTATTAGGGACCACTAAGGTCTATATAAAGAGACTTCAGATACAGTATTAGGGACACTAAGGTCATATAAAGAGACTTCGATACGTTTAGGACCACTAAGGTCTAATAAAAGAGACTTCAGATACAGTATTAGGGACCACTAAGTCTAATAAAGAGACTCAGATACAGTATTAGGGACCACTAGGTCTAATAAAGAGACTTCAGATACAGTATTAGGGGACCACTAAGGTCTATATAAAAGAGACTTCAGATACAGTATTAGGGACCACTAGGTCTTATAAAAGAGACTTCAGATACAGATTAGGGACACTAAGTCTATATAAAAGGACTTCAGATACAGTATTAGGGGACCACAAGGTCTATATAAAAGAGACTCAGGACAGTATTAGGGGACCACTAAGGTCTATATAAAGAGACTTCAGATACAGTATTAGGGACCACTAAGGTCTATATAAAGAGACTCTCGATACAGTATTAGGGGACCACTAAGGTCTTATAAAAGAGACTTCAGATACAGTATAGGGACCACTAAGGTCTATATAAAGAGACTTCAGATACAGTATTAGGGGACCACTAAGGTTATAATAAAGAGACTTCAGATACAGTATTAGGGACCACTAAGGTCTATATAAAGAGACTTCAGATACAGTATTAGGGGACCACTAGGTTCTATAAAGAGACTTCAGATACAGTATTAGGGACCACTAAGGTCTATAAAAGAGACTTCAGATACAGTATTAGGGACCACTAGGTCTATTAAAGAGACTTCAGATACAGTATAGGGACACTAAGGTCTATATAAAGAGACTTCAGATACAGTATTAGGGACCACTAAGGTCTAATAAAGAGACTTCAGAACAGTATTAGGGCACACTAGGTCTATATAAAGAGACTTCAGATACAGTATTAGGGGACCACTAAGGTCATAAAGAGACTTCAGATTACAGTATAGGGACCACTAAGGTCTATATAAAGAGACTTCAGAACAGTATAGGGACCACTAAGGTCTATATAAAGAGACTTCAGATAAAGTATTAGGGACCACTAAGGTCTATATAAAGAGACTTCAGATACAGTATTAGGGACCACTAAGGTCTATATAAGAGACTTCAGATACAGTATTAGGGACCACTAAGGTCTATATAAAGAGACTTCAGAACATATTAGGGGACCACTAAGGGCTATATAAAGAGACTATACTAGGGCCATTCATATAAAGGATATAAGTAGAGGGACTCACTCAGGGTCTATTAAAGAGGGACTTCAGATACAGTATTAGGGGACCACTAAGGTCTATATAAAAGATATCCTATCAGAAGTAAAATTGTGTTTAATCATAAATTGAAAAACCTAACTAAATTTTTAAAACAAATCCCACGTTCAAATAACTAAGTAAATTAAAAAGATCTTCAGATAAATAAACGCTCTGTTGTAACCTTGGTTCTGAGTGAAGAGACTATCTCTCCAGCTGTAGTTGCTTTAGTTTTTTTGCAATAATTTGGCAGCAGCTCTTTTATTTAAATAAGGTAAATCTGATGGATGTTGCACTTCAAAAGCCACAAGCTGTCCTGATTGGATAAAGTGAAGAGAACCAATCAGATCCACTTGTGGTGGGTCTGAAGCTGAAATCTTGAATTCTCACAGTAGAACCGTCCACATTTGTGTGTCCTCTCCGTGTGACTTCAGTGGGAGTGCTGCGGTGCGTTTGGGGCCGACGACTGGAACCTGAACATCTATTTCAACTGTACTGACGGGAATCCCAGTCGGGAGAAGTGTGGAGTTCCCTTCTCCTGCTGCACCAAGGACCCAGCGGTAGGAGTCCCTCTCCGCATGCATGTTCACATTCACAGAGTTCTCCGTGCATATGTTCTCCAGGGCCAGAACAACCGGGGCTCAGGGAACACTGTCAAACCTGAGGTGGCACACAATGCCTGGCTAATGCGGACTTTGCCTTTTTTACCCAAATTAACCCATTGTTAAATGCAGATATAGAGAGCATGCTGACATCAGAAACACTGCTGTGGCTCACGGTCTGCTGTAGACCTGGGCCCTATTTTAACGATCTACTAAGCTCACGGTCTGCTGTAGACCTGGGCCCTATTTTAACGATCTAAGCTCACGGTCTGCTGTAGACCGGGGCCCTATTTTAACGATCTAAGCTCACGGTCTGCTGTAGACCGGGGCCCTATTTTACGATCTAAGCTCACGGTCTGCTGTAGACCGGGGCCCTATTTTAACGATCTAAGCTCACGCAGTGAGTAAGTACCCGCACAGGTGCGTTTAGGGCTTGTTCGAATCCACTTTTGCTAGTTTAATGGTGGCAAAAAGGGCCGTGCGCCAGGTTCAAAAGGGGTGTGTGTGGTGTGTGTGTGTGTGTGTGTGTGTGTGGTGTGTGTGGTGTGTGTGTGTGTGTGTGTGTGTGTGTGTGTGTGTGTGTGTGTGTGTGTGTGTGTGTGTGTGTGTGTGTGTGTGTGGGTGTGTGTGTGTGTGGGTGGTAAGGCCTAGGCCCCATTTCACAAATGCTTCGTAAATAACAATGAAATTGACTTTAGACCAGGTTTTTGTGATCACTTCAATACGCGGAATGCACCTGAACACACTCCCTGTAAGACCAGAAGCCCTGAACACACGTCCTGTAAGACCAGTAATGCCCATGAACACAACCTCCTGTAAGACAGATGCACCTGAACACACCTCCCTGTAAGACCAGAATGCCACCTGAACACACCTCCCTGTAAGACCAGAATGCCCCTGAACACACCTCCCTGTAAGACCAGGACGCCCCTGAACACACCTCCCTGTAAGACCAGAACGCACCTGAACACACCTCCCTGTAAGACCAGAATGCACCTGAACACACCTCCCTGTAAGACCAGAATGCCCCTGAACACACCTCCCTGTAAGACCAGAATGCCCTGAACACACCTCCCTGTAAGACCAGGACGCCCCTGAACACACCTCCCTGTAAGACCAGGACGCCCCTGAACACACCTCCCTGTAAGACCAGGACGCCCCTGAACACACCTCCCTGTAAGACCAGGACGCCCCTGAACACACCTCCCTGTAAGACCAGGACGCCCCTGAACACACCTCCCTGTAAGACCAGACCACCTGAACACACCTCCTGAATAAGCAGAATGCAGCTGAACACACCGCGTCTCCTGTAGACCAGAATGCTCCCTGAACAACCTCCCTGTAAGACCAGAATGGCCCCGAACACACCTCCCTGTAAGACCAGACGCCTGCACCCTGTAACACACCTCCCTGTAAGACCAGAATGCCTGAACACAACCTCTCCCTGTAAGACCAGGACGCCCCTGAACCACCTCCCTGGAGACAGGAGCCCATGAACACAACCTCCTGTAAAGCCAGTGACGTCCTCGAACACACCTCCCTGTAGACCCAGGGACGCACTGAACACACTCCTGTAAGACAGCGGTGGCCGCGGGTCTTAAAAAGATCTTAAAAGTCTTAAATCACGTTTCCTAAAATTAAGCTCAAAAAGCATTAAATGTCTCTAAATTCAGATCGGGTAAGTCTGTAAATATGTTTGTCAATGTCACGGCGAAAATGCAGGCAACGGTGTTGTCGAACTTTTTTTTCGGTGGGCTTTGCGCGGCGGGTTGTCGCGGTAACATAAAGCCCATTTGTACAGGTCCTCCCCTGACCATACGGCTATCCTAACGTAACACTCCAACCAATCAAGCTGCTTCGTGGGTGGGTGTTGCGTGGCCGTAGTCAGTGAGATTTGTTATTTCGCGCGGGATTCGTATTTAGCAGCATGCAGGTGATACAGTATGTTTGATAGCCGTCTAGAAACATGGGGAAAAAACGAGTATCCTGGGTTCAGGCGGTGTGAAAAGCTGATGAAGCGAACGGCGTAGTTTGCGAAGATTTTTCAAACTTGGGCCAATGGGGACAGGGTGGTGGAACGCAGTACAGAGCAAACAACAGAGATACGTAAAGGCACGCCAGCAACCCCCACGTAGTTTTCTGCTCCACCGCTAGCAACATGTCACGCTAAAACGCAGAGTGTATGCGGGAAATCACGCAACAAGCCAGCTGACCTACGAGCAGTTTGTGCTCTACTCCAACACTCGGAGCCGAGGTGTGGAGGGGGGCTGGAGGACCGTGACAAGACACAATTCAACAGTTCAAATGCGGGACTGAAGCAGTGTTCAAGAAATGCTTCCAGATTCAAGCTTGTACACATTACCTGTGGAACAGAATAGACCAATACGGGTGCTAAAGTTGGATTGGTGCCTATCTAAAAAGACCTCACACAGAAGTCCAAATGCGGTGCGTTTGTATTATGTGCTGACGAGACAACTGACCAGACAACCAAAAGCAAACAGCTGGAACTTGCATGTGCGTGTATCGTATAAATTGGTAAGGACACTCCTTTTGGGAAACGCTTTCTCAGTGCAAGTCCGGTATGTTTGTTATTAGAGAATACTAATGTTTTCCAAGTATATTTTCCACAAAAGCTCAGGAGTAGACATCAAAACTTGAAGAAAAAGTGGTCAACTTGGAGACCTGAAAACACCACTCACCCATACTTCCCCACCGCAAAACATCTTACACAACTGCTGTCTACTTCTGTCCAGGGAGTCCCCACAAACTGCAACCATCATCTGAGCTCCTTCTCTTCTGTCTGAGGCACACAATCATATAAGAGTCTTGGCCTTTACAAAGCAGCTGGAAAATTGGCAGGATTATGATTGTTTTTTTTTTGGTTCAAAAGCGAACAGGTTTTCTTTTTCATACACTGATGCATGAGTAGTGTTGTCAGACACCCATTTCCGAGACAATAGGGTTCGGACTATATTTAGGGCACATTAATTAAATGTGTAGTTTAGCACCCTAGTCTGATTCTACACTCAACCGATGTGAGTTGTAGCATACAATGGAGTTTACGAAGTGTACATCACACACTGGGATATGCGCAAATTGTCTAATTTCAACGCCAGATTGGTAACAGTGGTTAATTAGATTAATATTATACTGCGTGTGACCTTGAAAGACAGTAGCGACACTGAACAACTGCTGGTAATGGACAACGGCATTTCGCTGTAAATCAGTCCTGATTGCCACTGGACACTTAACACACCACTGTTACGACAAAAAGTTTGCTACACTGATAGAATGCCTGACTAAGCACTGAAGCACCTAGAACTACACCTATGGCAAGCACCTTGAGCCCCTGCAACTACACTCCAGTGCCCGACTGGAACCTACTCCCTAAGCTAAGGGTAAGCCAAACACGCCCTGTAATAGACCAGAATGCACTGAACACACCTCCTGAAAGACCAGGAATGCCTCGAAACACCTCCCTGTAAGACCAGAAGCAACTGAACACACCTCCCTGTAAGACCAGGGACGCCCACTGAAACACTCCCTGTAAGACAGTGAAGCCAACGAACCACACTCCTGTAAGACCAGAATGCCCAAATGAACCAACACAGCCCGGTGGTAAGACCAGGACGCGCCTCGAACACACCTCCCTGTAAGACCAGAAGGCCCTGAACACACCTCCCTGTAAGGCCAGAATGCCCTGAACACACCTCCCTGTAAGACCAGAACACCTGAAACATCCTCCCGTAAGACCAGGACGCCCCTGAAACACACCTCCCTGAGATACCGAATGGACGCCCTGAACCGCACCTCCCTGTAGACCAGGACGCCCCTGAACACACCTCTGTAAGACCAGGACGCCCCTGAACACACTCCCGTAAGACCAGACAGCCCCTGAACACCACTCCCTCGTAGACCAGGACTGCCCCTGAACACACTCCCTGTAAGACCAAAGGACCCGAACACACCCTCCCTGTAAGACCAGAATGCACCTGAACACCCCTCCGTTAGTAAGCCCAGGACGCCCTGAACAACACCTCCCTGTAAGACCAGAATGCACCTGAACACACCTCCCTGTAAGACCAGGACGCCCATGGGCGCACAGAGGGGCCCAGGTGGATTTGACATTTACCTCTTAAAGACACTTGTGTCGGGCTTTACGCTGCGATTTGCTGGGTGCAAGATAGGGCTCTGAGTCTTGTTCAGTTGCTTACATCGTTACGCTGATTTTAAACATGGTTTTCTTTCTGTCTCTAGGAGGACGTAATAAACACTCAGTGTGGATACGACATTCGAGCCAAACCAGTGAGTAACATTTGATTTTTCTCCCAGGGAGAGTAACATTCAGCCAGTTTGGACAACTTGCTCTTTTTTTTTTGCGGTCTTTTCCAAAGTCTGGTTAAAAGACTACGACAGAGTTTATTTAGGAAGCAGGGCGGGGCGATGTGGAGAAAATCAAATATCACGATGGTTTCGGCCAAATACCTCCATGGATACCGAAACGATATTGTAGTGTTGCTTTGACAAAATACTTACACAATGGTATTTTTGATAAATAATCCTCAGTAATGTGGATGTAATGACTGAGTGTGTAAAGGCAAATAATACAGAACAGTTACAACAGGCTGGTAAGTTGAGAAAATGACGTCATTTTATTGCAATGCAGCCTTTAAAACCAGGAGAAGACACCACTTACGCCAGATAACGGTATCCAGAACCTAAGACGATATCTAGTCTCATATCACGATATTGATATAATACCGATATATTGGCCAGCTCTAGTTGGAAGGCAGTTCTTATTAAGTAAGCTTCTGGTTTTTGTGCTAAAACTAGGACTCATCACGGAGCTACGTCTGCACATTGGATGCACCGAAATGAAAGTGGCATCTTTTTATTTGACTATTTTTCCAGTCATTGTTATTTCTTCATGTTTTCATTTAGACTGAATGAGTTTTCATTGCCTTTT
>NC_045751.1:6445020-6449187 GCF_008692095.1 Etheostoma spectabile
TTTTTTAAAAAAAAAAAAAAAAAAAAAAAAACAAAAAAAAAAGTCTATGTTGGAGTACAGTTTATTTAAAACTACATTCATTCTATTTAGCATTAGCAGTTATCGAATTGGTTTTATTTAAGAGTATCTAGTGATATTTATCAATTGTGTAACGTTTTGACATTTAAATTAATTAATTATTACATTAATTATCGTCATTACAGTGACCAGCCCCGGTGCAAATGAGTTGCTACAGAGCTAATTAAGACTCGTTCTGCTCACAGCTCTCGTCGGATGTCTCAGTATGGACGTATGTTCAGAAGAGCCTCGGCGCCTGGAGACCTTCGAGACTCAGAAATCTAGTGGCATATGCCTCATTCCTGAAGATCCACGTTTTTTAACCCTCCGATTGTCCCTCCTTGGCTAATACAACTGTATGGAGGGGAAGTGCTTGTATCAAGCTCTGTCTTATATTGAATCCCAAATGAATGAC
Organism: Etheostoma spectabile; assembly: GCF_008692095.1. Classification (NCBI taxonomy): domain Eukaryota; kingdom Metazoa; phylum Chordata; class Actinopteri; order Perciformes; family Percidae; genus Etheostoma; species Etheostoma spectabile. Next base: position 6,445,493 of record NC_045751.1, read on the forward strand.
AAGGCAAACGTAAAGATGATGACAGGACGTTGTGTTGATCCCCCCCCCCCCAGGACTCGGAGCAGAAGGACTACATCAACGTGAAAGGCTGCGTGCCGCAGTTTGAGAAGTGGCTGCAGGACAACCTCACCCTGGTGGCCGGGATCTTCATCGGAGTTGCACTACTGCAGGCCAGACCCCATGTTTAACCTTCACGATGATCCCGAACAAAACCCCAAAAGCATCATTTCACATTCTCGTCTTTTTACATAGTCTAATTTTGCCAATATTTTCTTTCGTCCACAGATCTTTGGGATTTGTTTGGCCCAAAACTTAGTGAGTGACATCGAAGCCGTGCAGGCGAGCTGGTGAGAAACTGATCTTTACTTCTTGTCCTTGAGTCCAGTGTCTCACCTGTCCTCATACGAACAGCATTGTTTTTGTGAAGCCCACTTCCCTTGATTTGCACCCATCTGCTCCTACTTTTCCATTTCACAACATAAGGTATTTCTTTGTCGTAGAGAAATGCCGGCCCATGTTGGAGACACATGATGGCTATGTTTAAGATTTTAAAGTTCCAGTTTAACCCTTGTGTTGTCTTTGGGTCAAATTTGACCCATTTTCTAAATTTCGATCTCTAATTTTCTAATTTTGATCAATAATAACATGGATGATTCCATACGACGCGTCTCGTAATCACGACAAAAGATCGGATCGCAACTTTCTTTCACAATTTTGTGTGTTTTGTTAAATTTTTAAGTTTTGTAACTTATCGTTGACATATACCCCTTCTTTGATTATCCTTCCTTTTTAATATTAATGTAAATAATTCAGAATTCCTGCTTTTTTAACTGTAGATTTAGGTACAATTTCCTAAAAAAAAGTAGTTAATAGTCAATGAATTACATAAAAGAAGTGTAAAACCATATAAGTTGGTGTTGGTATTCAGATACTGTAGTGAAAATAAGCTTTATATGTAAAAGAAAAAGCATCAAAACATTGAAAAAAGGGCCTAAATTGTTAAAAAAAGAGACAAAGATGCCATGAAAAGTGTTTATTTTCACCTGGGAGGATAACACGGTTGAATGGAAGACAACACAAGGGTTAAAGTAATGATTCTTGTCTGTGGATTTCATATTTTCATGATTTGCTAATTTAGTTTGGCTTACAGTAGATACAATTAGCAGTGCTCTGAATAATGTGAAGTATGTTGGCATTAGCCGTTTGTACGCACATTTTGAAGTATCGCGTTAGAAACGCTCGATGGAAACATCAGGATTCCATAAAACTTCCTTTTGCCTTTGTGAAAAACAAGATGATTCTCTAAATAGGATTTGGAAACGCCTTTCCTGGATAAGTTCTGCCACAGCGGAAATTAACTGGATCAGGACAGATCAGCTGTTTCCACTTCCTCCGTCTTCCTAGATATTCCATTGATTTGTCTTTGTCTCCGGACAGCATGAACCACGGCCAAAACTAGCCGTCTTGAACCAAATTCCAGACAACCTCTCCCCAAGTTTCCGTCTCGACGGTCAAAAGCGACTTGTTTTGTTTCCAGTTAGCGAACCAGTTGATGGACTCCTGCCTCACTGCAACCTTTCGAAGGTTGCTTAAAATTGGCTTAAAGGGTAACTAGCGTCTTTTTTTTCAGCCTGGACCCCATTTTCCCATGTTTTCATGTCAATCTTTGACACCGGTCCAGTATTAAGAGAGATCGCTGCAGCGAAACAAGCTACAATGTTAAATTATTAGGATTATTGCCCAGCTTGTATTTACAAATGTCTGACAACATTATGGAAAGGATTTCAATGGAGGTTGACCTTTCTGTTAAAGAGTAAGATCCTTTTTTAAAACCTAAAAACTTCCACAAAATTGCCTTTGTTAAACCCACCAGACTCCATATAAATAAACAGACACATTTGGCTTTGTAAAATACACTTAATTCACTGTCTACAGAAACAACATCAAACTACGAAAAGCCGTTTTTGCTCGACTTTCCACTTTTACAACCATCACAACTCTAGTTTTGGTTGAAATGAACGCATAGTTTACAGATTTTACATGTGAAAAAAGGTTGGCTCTACACACACTAAAAGTGTTGCTTTTTTAAATGGAGTCTGGTGGGTTTAGTGCTAGCGACTTCAGAGCTGTTCCTGGTTTAACAGAAAGGTCTCAAAGAGGTCTTAAACGTCTGTCTCGGTAGGGATCCTTCCCATAATGTTGTCAGACGCTTAGAATATTAATCTGAGTCTGTCAGTGGCAAAACAAGCACTTCTATATGGTAAATACAAGCTGGACAGTTGCCCTATTATTAACTTACCGACCGCAGTGTTCTCTCTTAATACTGGACCGATGTCAAAGATCGTTGTTGTTATCAGTCACTTAGACACAAAAACATAGGAACATAGGGTCCAGTTGATTTAAAAAAGAAAAAAAAAAGAAGGTAATTACCCTTTAACGATAAAATGGAAACACGGCTATTAATTGTTACTAACGTCCCCGAGAGACACCAGAGTCCTTTTTCTTAACTCAAACATAACTATATTGTTCCTAATCAGCCAAAAACAATAGTCTAAATCAGGGGTCTTCAACGTTCTCCAGGCCAAGGACCCCCAAACTGATGGCGAAGAAGGTGGAGCGGGGACCCCCACTGATATCTATTGGATAACATTGTGTTATATCAAAACTGGTCCTATAGTGCAATGTGTGCCAGGGATGACTGAAAGTACATCTTCTGCCTCGCCATTTATCTGTTTATGCAGGGTGTGGATTCCTGTTTAATGTGGATTTAAAAGGACATTTCAATAGTGGGAAAAATATTTGAAAAAGATAATTCACCAAAACTTTCGCGACCCCTGACAAGTAACTCCCGTGGACCCCTAAGGGTCGCGGACCCCTGTGAAGACACGATGGTCTAAAATTTACGTTGTCTCCAAGAAGAAGGCGTTTTTAGCAAAGTTTTTTTGTGCCCAATAATCCTATTGTTCCACAAGATCCACATCTGTACAGTAACAGGTATATGTTGTTAGGCCCACGATTGATATATCTGTTGCTCAAGGTCACGCTGGGGGGGGGGGGGGGGGGGGGGGGGGGGGTACTAAGCTTTACCATCACAATGCCAAAACTCACCTCATTCTTCCTCCTCCATGCTCCGTCAGGGTGCCCCCTCCTTTCTCCATGCGTCGCCTCCCACCACACCCCGGCAAGAAAGCCTCGGCGTACTACTCGTGAGCCGGAGAAAACGCACGCGCCGCGTGTGTGTGTGTCTGTAGCCGGTGGGTGTGATGGATCCATGTGGTCGCTGTTGTCTCTTCAGCTTTGCCGTAGTTTGGTAGATGATCTCTGTTTAGTGTTGTGTTGTCTTCCATTTCAGGTCTGAGTCTGTAAACTTAGAGCTGCTAGGTGTTTATTCGACCCTTACAGTGCTCCACGGGGGGGAAAGTGAACTGCTGGAGTCAGTTTTTAACCCTTGTGTTGTCCTCCCGGGTCAAAAACGGACAAAAATGGACATTTTCATCCCCTTTTCTGACTTTTTTTTGTTTTGTTTTCACTAACACCACCTTACTACCACTAGTCAGGGCTGTAGTCAAGACCACCTTAGTCAAGTCCAAGACAAGTCCAAAACCAAAGAGGTTCGAGTCCAAGAAAAGACTGAGTCCAAAAAGGTTTGAGTCCGAGTCAAGATCGAGTCCAAAATGGTTTGAGTCCGAGTCAAG
>NC_045751.1:6449526-6452277 GCF_008692095.1 Etheostoma spectabile
TATCAACATAACAAAGACACCTGGACTCGGTCGAGACCAAAAGCCCAAAAGCCACATCTGGCAAGACCCGTGGCCGAGACAAGTCCGAGTCCAAATACTAGCGAGTCCGAGACCACAGAAAAACTGTCTTAAGTCTTGGACTCGAGTCCAAGACCGGACTCGAGTACCACAGCCCTGCCACTAGTTTTATACTTTTTGGAATTCATGCTCAATAACCCTCATTTATAAAGAATTATTCCTAATACTTGAGTTAAAAAAAAAAGCAGAAATTATGAATTATTTTGACTAATAGTTAAGATCAGAGGAATGAAAGTGATCCATTTTTTTCCCAAGAGTGTAAGGCATCCAATCCATTTTTTGTTGCAATTTGGTTAAAAAGAAACCCCTATTTCAGATATAGACATTTTTTTTAAAGGGGTCAAATTTGACCCGAGGACAACAGGAGGGTTGAGTGTATCAGTTACTGAATTGATAAATATAAACGGGCATATTCCTGAAAAGCACTGATGGGTGTAACTACACAAATTCAACCAATAGAGGTATCAGAAAAATATCAACAACCCCACCTTCCACCTTCCGTATCAAATATAATCAAATATTCCTCTCCATAACTAATCAAAATGTAACTAATCACAGACAGGGCTCCACACGGACTCTTTACATTGGTTGCCGACATTGATAATACAGTTGGCTTGTTTTGAAATGCCTATATTTGGAGCAACTCATTTCTTATGCAAATGTACCACACTATTTTAATAATTACACAATGAGAGGATGGCTTGTGATTTAATTTCCCATCTCTCTCAAATAGGGGTGAATTTAAATTATTTAAAAATGTAATAATAACTTTCAATAATGATGACTTTGGTAACTTGCTGTTAATAAAACAAAAACAGATGAGTTAATTGTGTTTTGCAATAACTCTCTCTCTCTCTCTCTCTCTTCTCAGGGGGGGGGGGGGGGATTCTCTGGGAGTGGGCAAAGCAGAGAAAGGGGATGGAGTAACCTTGCACCTTATGACATAAGGCCCACCTGGCTTTCATTTTTCTCGTCAGCATTTTTAACTGTGGATAGATGGATGGATGGATAGATAGATAGATAGATAGATAGATAGATAGATAGATAGATAGATATTAGTACCATACCTTAGGACTATGGTCTATTGGAAGTAGCATTGATCACTTTGGGGCGGGGGGGTGATACATTTTGACCCCACACAGGGATAAACAGTAATTCAGCAGAGGCTGGGATTTGTAGACCAGAAAGGGGGAAATCGTTTTTAAGACTTACATTTTTAACCTGGACTATGTTTTTAACGTCTAAGTGTCTGATGGGAACAACGATTCTACGTGTCTGACAACATCATGGAAAGGATTTCTGAGGAGTTTAGATTTTTTTTTTTTTTAAACATAAAAACATCCACAAAATTGAGTTCGCTAAACCCACCAGACTCCATGTAAATTATCAGTAATTGTAGCGTCGTAAAATACACTTCGTTCAAAGTCGACAGAAACAACACAAAACTATGAAAATACGTTTTGGGTCGTCTTTCCACTTTTCCAACCATCACAACTCTAGTTTTGGTTGAAATAAAAACATAGTTTACTGAATTACATATAAAAGAAGTGTTGGCTCTACACACACTAAAAGTATTGCTTTTTTAAATGGAGTCTGGTGGGTTTAGCGCTAGCGACTTCAGAGCTGTTCCTGGTTTAACAGAAAGGTCTCAAAGAGGTCTTAAACGTCCGTCTCGGTAGGGATCCTTTCCATAATGTTGTCAGACGCTTAGAATATTAATCTGAGTCTGTCAGTGGTAAAACAAGCACTTCTATATGGTAAATACAAGCTGGACAGTTGCCCTAATAACTTAAATTGTAGCTTGTTTCTCTGTTGCCGACTGCAGCGATCTCTCTTAATAGTGGACCCATGTCACAGATTGTAGTTCCCATCAGTCACTTAGACACAAAAACATAGGAAAACAGGGTCCAGGTTGGAAAAGAAGTAGTTACATTTTAACCACTGCTTAAATTGAAAGATGTGTCTGGATGTCCAGAACTGCAAAGAAGCAAACTTGAGACCAGACACTTTGATCTACTGATAGAAACATTGGCATTGTTGCTAAGGGGGCCCCGTGCAAGCCAGTCTCTGTGAGGTCCGGGGTAGTAAATTCTGGACCGGCCTACATGGAACACGCAGACAAAGATCCTCCTTTTCAAATACACATTTATTCTTTCACATCTCTAAACTCAAACAGACAAAGCAGGACACTTTGGAGCAGGGAAGGGACAACTCCAGCTGATCCGTAAACAGAAGAAACTCTTAAATCTAGACAGTCGGGAATTTACCCCTCCTGGTGTGTATGGGGCAAATTTGACCCCTTTCCAAAAGGTTTCTATATCAGAAATTTGGATTTCTTTCAAATTTTCCAAAAAAAGTAACGTGGATGGTGCCCAACAACGCTCCTCACGAGTCAAAGTAATAATCAGTTCACTACTTTCATTGAATTTGGGTGTTTGTTTTTTTTGTCAATTTTATAGCATTTGGAGAAAAAACAATTGGTAAAAGAACTTTTAAAAGTTAAAAAAAAAAGAGAAAAACGTCAAAAGTGACTAAAATGTCAAAAGAAAGTGACAAATGTAAAAAAAAAAAAGCTTTAAAAATTTGGGGGAAAATCCACGAAAATTTCAATAGGCTCATAAAACGTTGAAAAAGTGACAAAATCATCGGGGGAAAGCCACAAAAGGGTAAAAA
>NC_045751.1:6452287-6453235 GCF_008692095.1 Etheostoma spectabile
AAAGACGACCGGAACCTCGATAAAAGGGTTTTTATTTTAAATTTCCAGGTCGGCAGGACGACAACACGAGGTTCAAGGTAGTGTTGGAGTGAAGCGAGTGAAAAGCTATTCCGACACATTTGAGGAGCACGTAGGTCAGAGACAAATGAGAAAAGACGTCCATGTTGATGCTTGTCCTACATGTAGAGTTGGGCTGGTCCGCCTTCATGAGTCACTTATACAACACCCCCGTCTTCCTTCCACTGTCCCGTTGTCCAACTAAAGACATTGTTCTTTGTCTTCTGTCAGCCTGTAACCCAAAGTCTTCTCTCCCCAGCCTTTAGTCTAGACCGTTGGTCCTTTTTGCATTCCCAACCTAACCCTTAACTTCTCCGTCCTCAACTTTTTACTTAGCAAATCGTACGACCGACACGGGGGTGTTGGAGCTTTGATAAACACGCAGATGATTTCAAGGCTTTCTAATGAATTCAGCTGTCTGTCTCCTCTTTTCCAGTTTCTTTACCTGATGCTGAAGCAGCGTGTCAATCCTAACAACAGGTAACCCTTTTTTCAGTGGTGGAATGTAACTAAGTACACCTACTCTCACTTTACTTTCAACCTAGACCCGATTTTCTTGTTTTTAACGTCTAAGTGACTGATGGGAACAACGATCTGTGACATGGGTCCAGTATTAAGAGAGACCTCTGCAGTCTGCAGGGGAGAAACCAGCTACGATGTTTAGATAATAGGACAATTGTCCAGCTTGTGTTTACCTTTCACTAAAGTGCTCGTTTTGACGCTGACAGACGTAGATTAATATTCTACGTGTGTGACAACATCATGGACAGGACCTTTAACGAGGTCGATCTTTCTGTTAAAGATTAAGACCCTTCTTTTTAAAAACATCCGCGAAATTGCGTTCGCTGAACCCACCAGACTCCATGTAAATTATCAGTAATTTTAGCGTCG
>NC_045751.1:6453260-6454488 GCF_008692095.1 Etheostoma spectabile
TAAAATACACTCATCCAAAAGGACAGAAAACAACACAAAAACTAAAAAAAAGCACGGTTGGGTCGTGCTTTCACTTTTCAACCATCACAACTCTAGTTTGGTTGAAGTAACCACATAGTTTGACCAATAAGTCGTGAAAATATGTTTACGCTACACACTTAAAGTGTTGCTTTTTTAAATGAGTATGGTGGGTTTTGTGCTAGCACTTCAGAGCTGTTCCTGTTAACGCAAAGGTCTCAAAGAGGTCTCTAAACGTCCGTCTCGGGTAGGGATCACTTCAACGTAAGTTGTAGCAATTAGAATAAATCTGAGTCTGTGCAGGGTGTAAAAAGCTTCTATATGGTAAATACACAGCTGGACAGTTGCCCTATAATTAATTGTAGCTTGTTCTCTGGTGCCGACGCAGGGATCCTCTTTTAATAGTGGACATGTCACAGATGTAGTTCCATCAGTCACTAGACACAAAGACCTAGGGAAAACAGGCGTCAAGGTTGGGGGAAAAATGGTAATTACCTTAAGCCAAATGTTGAGGTACATGTACTGTACTTGGATACTTGTCTTTTCATGCAACTTTCATTCAGAGTGGAAATATTTCAAATTTCTTACTCACATACCATTCACCATGGCAAGTTAGTAAACTAGCACTTTCAGAAAAAATGGTAGTTTAAAAATCTGATGTTGAGTATAAGTAAACTAGCAACAAACTAAGGCACTACAAGTCAGCTGAGCGATCCGAGATGACCATTCTAAATCACACCTCGTTCCACTTTCTAAGAACTGGATTCGTCTGACATTGAGCCACTTTTACTTTAATATTAAAAGTAAAGGATGGTGGTGTCTCAAAATGTACTTAAGTAATTTTTACAGTGTGTACGGTACGTTTGTAGCTATTGTAAGAGATCTGAGTACTTCTTCCCACCGTGCCTTGCTAAACATAAGAATGTTAATCCGTTTCTGTCTCATTTTGTGGCGCAGATGGGTCCTTGAACGCATGTTCGTCGCGACAGCCTTCGGAGGACCAATCGATCACCGCACCTCCTGCTCACTGAACCACATGCTTCTTTCGGGCACTCGAATATGTGAATGCTCTGTACATAAAACTTTTCCAACCATCACAACTCTAGTTTTGGTTGAAATAAACACATAGTTTACCAATTAACGTGTGAAAATATGTTTACGCTACACACACTAAAAGTGTTGCTTTTTTAAATGGAGTCTGGTGGGTTTA
>NC_045751.1:6455046-6492147 GCF_008692095.1 Etheostoma spectabile
TGGTTTAACAGAACGACTTCTTAGTATTTGCTTGTCTCAAAGAGGTCTAAACGTCCGTCTCCGGTAGGGATCCTTTCCATAATGTTGTCAGACGCTTTAGAATATTAATCTGAGTCTGTCAGGGTAAACACAGACTTCTTATCGGTAAATACACAGCTGGCCGTTGCCCTAATAATCCTGTAAATTGACGCTTGTTCTCGTGTTGCCTAAGACGCAGGGATCTCTCTTAATATCGGACCTGTACAGATGTAGTTCCATCCGCATTCAGGACACCAAAAAAAATCCTAGCCTCCCGAATAACAGGTTCCAGGGTGGTGGGTCGGCAAACATGGTAATTACCCTTTAAGTCCAAATGTTGAGGTACATGTACTGTACTTGAGTCTTGTCTTTTCATGCAACTTTCTACATTTCCGAGTGAAATATTCAAATTTTTTTACTCCACTACATTCACCTGGCAACTTTAGTAACTAGTTACTTTACAGATTGAGATTTTTTTTTTTTTTTTTTACACACAAAACACATGTAGTTTATAAAATCTGATGTTTTAGTATAAAGTAACCTAGCAACAAAATAACGGCCTACAAGTCCAGCTGAGACGATGAGACCATTAAACACACCTTCCTTTCCACTTTCTACAATGGATCGCTCTGCATTGAGCACTTTTACTTTTAATACTTAAAAGTAAAAGTATGTGGGTGTCATCAAAATGTACTTTAAGTAACATTTTTACAGTGTGGTATCGGTACGTTTTAGCTAAGTAAAGGATCTGAGTACTTCTTCCACCGCTGCCTTGCATAAAATAAAGAATGTTAATCCGATTTCTGTCTCATTTTGTGTCGTCAGCTCCGGGTCCTTGAACGCATCGTCCGCGAAGCCCTTCGGAGGACCACATCGATCACCCGCACCATCCTGCTCACTGAACCAGCACCTTCTTTTCGAGGCACTAATATGTGAAATGCTCTGTACATAACACTGTGTGACTTGTGTAACAAGAGAGTCGTTGCGGAGGACGGTTGAACACGCACCACACGCAGGTCGTCGCAGCGCTCCGGTTTTTATAGCTACGTGTAGAGAGTAGGCGTTTTGATACATCTTTTTGATATTAGATCGGTATTTTTCACTGTGGTAAATACCGCTGCATTGCTAAACCCGTCACGTAGGACTGTAAAATATAGTTGCATTCAGTGGCGCCAGACATCGTCTGAATACTCCCTAGATATTAACTCATCCAGCATTAAAGCGGAAAAGACTACAAATTCCTCCAATTATTTAGCATACTGAGTTACTAATGGCCTAAGGCAACTTTAGGGATAATGAAAAGCAGTTATTGGTGGCTGGAAGTTTTCCTACTCTGAATACTGACCATGAAGTAATCCCTTCGTAGCGCTCTCTCTCTCTCTCTCTCTCTCTCTCTGTTTAACAAATGCTTTCCAGAGTTGGAAGCTGAAGGTGAAATCAGGCTGTAACAGTCAGAGTGAGCCGAATTAAGGCGTCGTCCAGACAACGCGTTTGGTCCCCAGCAACTAAAAATTAGGATCGGGCATCGAGCGCCGCTCCCAACTCGGAATTGTTTCAAAAAGTCACTATTCCAAAGGGAATCGCTGTTTATTGGAATTGCATGGACAACGTAGTTTCAGATCTGACTACGGTTCCAAATTTAAAGTGCAATTACGGTGTTTTTTTTTCTCTCAACCTGGACCTTTTATGTGCCTATGATTTTGTGTCTGAAGTGACCGATGGGGACAACGTTTGACATCTGTCCGGTGTAAGAGAGATCGCTGCAGTCGGCAAAACGAGCACTTTTATGAAGGTAAATACAAGCTGGACCGCATCTGCAAAAGTGCGTTCGCTGAACCCACCAGACTCCATGTAAGTTATCAGTACTTTTAGCGTCGTAAAATACACTTCATTCAAAGTCGACAGAAACGAGGTTAGGTGGTTTACTGATTTACATGTAGAAATAGGTTTGCCCTGTACCCACTAAAAGTGTTGCTTTTTTAAATGGAGTCTGGTGGGTTTAGCGCTGGGGGCTTCAGAGCTGTTTCTGGTTAAACAGAAAGGTCTCAAAGAGGTCTTAAACGTCTGTCTCGGTAGGGATCCTTCCCATAATGTTGTCAGACGCTTCTGTCAGTGGAAAAACAAGCACTTTTTTGAAGGTAAAGACAAGCTGGACAGTAATCCTATTAACTTCCATCGTAGCTTGGTTGTCCCCTGCAGACTGCAGAGATCTCTCTTAATACTGGACCCATGTCACGGATCGTTGTTCCCATCAGGAACATGGGGCCCAGGTTGAAGAAGAGGTAGTTCCCCTTTAACTACTGATTTAAACCGAAGAGTGTTTCTGATTTCAGAAATGGCGGAAAAAGCGACTGAGACCCAGACACCCCCCCCCCAAAAAAAAAAAAAAGATATTCACTTGGTGAAATATCCTCTACCTGTGAAATAAGTGTGTGACCCGGTTCTCCTCTCAAAGAACCGGAACTGGTACCAGATTTGTTGAAATTTGGCAAACGGGCTGCTAGAGGGATTTAGCGTGGACCACTTCAGAGAGGAGGAATCATCCCGCTGACCAATAACTTGAGTGCGTTATGTTTTTGCTGTGGCGGGAAAATATAGGCTTGAAAAATCCGAACTACCCCTTTTAATGAAAAATGTCAATTGTGTTTAATATTTCTTGGGAAAAAAAGGAGTGGGATAAGCAAAGTTTTGGCATCTATCTCTACTTAAAATTCAAGTCACTAACAGTCCAATCAGGACACAAACTCCTACACACCTTTGAAGATATTATTTAATGTCTGGATGATGATGATAATAATAATAATAATAATAAAGCACGTTTCAGCTCTGGATAAGAATATGACCGACCCACATATGACAGCTGTAACCCCGCTGTCGTTTCGCATTTCAGTTACGACCGTAGCCAGGGAAGTTACGTTCTACTCACCAGGTTTACACGGTTTGGGGTTTTCATTTTCATATTCGAGTCGTCATGAGAACCGGCCTGGCGCGTGTCCGGTGGTCGTCTTTCACCGCGTGTGTTTCGTGGCACATCTGATCAGCATATATGCATTATTGAATGAACGTCTTTAAATCCATTCTGGATGGGAAAACGCTGAGATGATTTATATTTTTTTTTATCTCAGTGGTGTTTTTTTGGGGGGGTTTATTTGCTCGATTATTTAGTTTTGCAAAGTATTCGCAGTATTCTTTCAGTTCGGGCTGACGTCGCGGTCGTGTTAAGCTACTTAAAAAGGGATCGAGTGTTTTTGATACTAAATGTTATTGTGCATTTGATTTGATTTGATAACTTCCGGTGTATTGACGGTGACACGCGTTACCACTGCAGCCGGTTTGTCACACGTAGAACGCTCCGAGGCGTATTACTTCATCACCTGTACCACGTGTTCAGACTGTCTAGACCAGGGGTCTTCAACGTTCTCCAGGCCAAGGACCCCCCAAACTGATGGCGAGATGGAGCGGGGACCCCCTAATTATATATATTGTATAACATTGTGTTATATCAAACTGGTCCTATAGTGCCGTGTGTGCATTGATGACTGAAAGACATCTTCTGCCTCCATTTATCTGTTTACTACAGTGTGTTGAATTCATGTTAATGTGGATTTAAAGACATTTCAATTAGTGGGAAAAATATTTAAAAAAGTCTGATCAACCAAAACTTTTGCGACCCCCATGCAGTACCTCCGGACCCCCTAGGGGTCGCGGACCCCCTGTTGAAGACCCCTGGTTTAGATGATCACAGTTTACCCCACAAACGTTGTCATGTAACTACCTCCTAATCTCCTCGTCTCATGTCCTGTTGAAATTGGACGGATTTTAATATCAAGTAAAATCAATTAAGGTGGAAAAAAAAAAAGGTTCCTTGCATTCTTGAGTGACACTTGTTTTCCAGATTATTGGACAAGAGCTCAGAATTTTTTTTTAATTTTTTTTTGGGGCTTCTCACGTCCCAGACGTCTCTGCTGACAGAAACTAGTCTCAAGTGCTTACTCTGTTACTGTGTATTTGAAATGCAAACTATCACTCGGATGTGGGAAAATACTTAATCTGTAATTCATTATCCAGATTTGAAATTCAGTGCGTGAGCACAACAGGGCCTTCTACTCCAGCAGGAAGTCCGATCTACCGCACGTCCACCTGCCATCGCTTCGCTAACACGACATGGAGAGACACGGACAAAATGGAGGACTCGAGTAGTGCGGAACATCGTCCTGACATCGAAATATCTGAAAAGCAGTTTTATTTCAACATATTTTGTCCCATATTTTGACTGCAAATGAAATTCGATTGGTTCAAAGAAATGCCGATAAACCAGACCAGGTTCTTCTCCCGTCCCGGAATGCTGTGTGGACTAGCCAGACCCTCCTCCGCAGCGCCGTGGAGGAGGGTCTGGCAAAGCGAGACGATCTCTTCGCCAACGCAAAATGGAGGAATCAAGATGGAGGAATCCAGCTCTGTGGAGGAGTTGACCCTTCCCACCACCACCCTCCATCATTTTCAATCCTGCTTATATCCGGTATCAGGTCTCGGGGCAGCAGCTCCAGTAGGTGACCCCAAACTTCCCTTTCCGCTCCACATCAACCAGCTCCGACTGGGGGATCCCCGAGCGTTCCCAGGCCAGGTGGGAGATATAATCTCTCCACCGAGTCCGGGTCTTCCCCGAGGTCTCCCTCCTCCTGGTACGTCCTCCACCTATCCTGAGGTCTTCCCCGAGCCTCCTCCCACTGGCCGTGCCGGACACCTCCAGGGACCCCAGGCTCCTCACCATGCCGACCACCTATGACTAACCCTGACACCAAACCATTCTTATTTTTATTCGTCGCTGCGATTGCACCGTCAACGAAAAAAAACACAACCGGCACCGCCGTGCTCCGGCCGCTGGAAACTGAGGTCAAGTTCGCCCGCGGCGTTTATCTGAAGGGCCGACTTTATAAATGTCCAGGACAGAGGAAAGGGAGAAGCGTGAGAAAATAACCAATATAGCAAAGAGCTCCATGCTAGGGTAACGGTTAGACATCACACTGTCTACAGGGGCTAGAAGAAGTTCACACCCCCACTCTAACGTTGATTAAATAGAGGAATTTAAAAAAAAATATCATTTGGAAATTGAGCTTAATGTCTTAACCCTCGTGTCGTCCTCGGGTCAAACTGACCCGTTTCAAAGTTCATATCAGAAATGTGGATTTCTTTCGACCAAATTTCCCAAAAATAACATGGATGATTCCATGCGTTGTTCATTAATGATTACCTTCATTTCATTATTAGGGTGTTCATTTCATCTTATAGCATTTTAATTCTTTTTTTTTTTTTTTTTTTTTTTTTTTATTAAATGGTTTCAAAACAGCATCCGGACTAAACTTTGACATTTATACATCTGCGATCCACTCAACATCCTCTGATCTTAACCATTAGTCAACTTAATTCATACTTTCTGCCTTTTTAACTAAAAACCTATATGTATAATTTGATATGAATGAGGTTTGTTGACCATGAATTCCAAGAATAAGTGATAAATCTATCATTAAACCAGCTCGGGTTTATAAAAAGAAAAAAAAAAAAAACGCCAAAGCCATGGAAAAAAAGCACAAAAAAATGTTCATTTTCAATTTTGACCTGGAAGGACAAGTTCACGGTTAAAGGAAAGACGACACGAGGGTTAATTCAAAAAAATGTAGGAAAATCCAACTTATTAACGACACTAATGTTCTTTGAATGAATAATGTATTTAAATTTTTTTCCTTAAATACAGGGCATAAGTATACACCCCCCTATGTTAAAATACAGGGGCATAAGTATACACCCCCCTATGTAAAATACAGGGTAGAAGTATAACCACCCCCCTAGTTAAAATACAGGGGCATGTATACACCCCCCTATTTAAATACAGGGGCATAAGTATACACCCCCCTATTTAAATACAGGGGCATAAGTATACACCCCCTATGTTAAAATACAGGGACATAGTAATAACCCCCCTATTTAAAATCAGGGCATAGTATACACCCCCCTAGTTAAAATACAGGGCATAGTATACACCCCCTATTTAAAACAGGGCATAAGTATACACCCCCCTATGTTAAAATCCAGGCATAGTATACACCCCCTATGTTAAAATACAGGGCAAAGTATACACCCCCTATGTTAAAATACAGCATAAGATACACCCCCCTATGTTAAATTCCCATAGAGACAGTTACATTTTTAAAGAGCCCAGGGATTTGGGCCCATGAAAAAGATATTACCCATGATCCTGCAACGCCAAACCCTGCACAGTTGCTGCAACCACGCCTCCCGAACCCGGTCTACCCTAAGCTTTAAAAAAAAAAACATACTGTACAATATGAATGACTGTTGAAAGTATACGTCACGGTTCTGACACGCGTGCAACATTCTGCACACCGTAGAATTTACTAGTTGACCGTTAGCCTCTAAATTTAATTAGATTTTAATCAGGCAGCGCGTCACATCACTCGCTTCAAAGCCACCAGACTCCTTAGGAAAAAAAAAAACAGTGACTTGACCTTGTAGAGTGGGTCAATTTATTGAACATGTTAAAAAAAAAAAGAAAAAAAAAAGAATAACAAACGGGATCCTCATTTGCCACATGTGAACAACAAATAAGCATTTTGACCTCAGCCAACGGGCTAATGTCCACCACCGAATGACACGCCGGTCTTTATAAAAAGATTTAAGATGTCTTCTGGATTTCTTTTCATTTTTTGCAACCAGGATTTTTCTTTTCTTTGTAAACATGTTACATGCACAAACAAAGATATATATATATATATATATATATAACACAATAAAGGACAGGGGGAAAGCATAATATGAGCATTTTAAATGCATTTCTGGGGAATGTGAGGGGGGGGGGGGGGGGGGGGGGCAGCAGCGGTGTTGTAGAAACTGAGGCGCACGTACACAGGTGCGCGTACGATAACGTACGATAACGTACGATAACACGCGTCACGGAGAAAATGACGCACAAATGTACAACCATGTATACGACGATGAAGTCGGCACTTGACGCCGCTGAGCTGCCGTGGCAATAACGACATCAGCCATCACCAGCGTCGTCACCTCTTAATTATCTGCGGAGTTACAGTCCTCCAAATGTACAACTCGTGACATTTACGACAAAACACGTACGTTTATAGGATTTCACGCAGTTACTATGGATACGTCTCCACAGGCATGTGTCTTTAGAAGAGCACAAATCTGATAAATAACCATTCATACCTTTTAAAACAAGCAAACAAACAAAAGAAAATCGCGTGGGCCCAGACCAGGAAACACACTCATGTTAACAGTGTCGGTGTTAGAAACCCCCCCCCGGACTTTGCTCCACACACACACACACACACACACACACACACACACTGTACACACACACGTATGAACGGTGGCTGGAAAAAAAAAAAAAAAAAATCACACTCTCTGGTTTTCTTACACCACACATCCCGATTTTTGTGATTTTGGGGGCACTACTGTGTGTTACAAAGACTACTCCAGTACCCCGGTCCGGGTTCTGGATTCCTAGTCTCGTGCCAACTTTGACTCATCTTGTTCCTGGCCGCTCTCCGTGGACTACTCCCACACCTCGGCCCCGTCCAAAAATATGACAGATTATCTTCAATTGAGATTTTCTGGAGTTTGTCCACAGTGCTACACAAAAAATTGTATCTGTAGAAATCTGGGTACGCATGCACCGATTGGCTGCATGTTAGATAGGAAGTCTTCCTAGGAACCTATAAGATGGGCGCTAAGTAACAAAGCATGATTTAAAAAAAAAAAAAAAAAAAGGATTAATCTGACCAAGCTGTGTCAAATCAAAGATTTTGTGAAAACGACATCCTGCGCCATCTTGGATTTTACACGCTTGGTTTTGGGGGGTTTTTTCCATGGTTTTGGGGAAGACAACACAAGGGGTTAATTAACCCTTGTGTTGTCTTCCCGTCCACCATGAAAAAAAGTTGTCGCTTTTTCAATGTCGTGGGTGCTTTTTTTTTGTTGTTTGATATTTCCAATGTT
Source organism: Etheostoma spectabile (assembly GCF_008692095.1). NCBI lineage: Eukaryota > Metazoa > Chordata > Actinopteri > Perciformes > Percidae > Etheostoma > Etheostoma spectabile. The sequence continues at coordinate 6,463,096 of NC_045751.1, forward strand.
GACGCTTTCATCTTATTTCAAAAGGGCCATTTTTTTTTGTGATGAAAAAAAAAAACTGAAAATGGGTCAAATAGGACCCGAGGACAACGCAAGGGTTGATCAAAGATCTATACTCCGCACCCCCCCCGCCCCCCCGCGACGTTGCTTTTCTCACCTTGTGGACCTACACGGACATTTGTGCGTTTGTGATCTCAACATCTTCTGATGTCCGACTTCGGGGGCGATGGCAACACAAGACAGAGACGCGCACAAGTTGCTGCACCCCGGTCGATGGTTGAGCTCGTAAAACACGGACACGCCGTCCATCCCTCCCTGTTTCGGGGGGGGATGCGTTTGGACAACTGTTCCAGATCAAAGTCTGGGAGACAAAACAAAATGGAGGTGTCGGTGGAGCAGAGCGGGCTGTACTGGTGGGTAAAATGAACACCGTCACGCTTTCGACAGGACTACAACACGCACGGTTTCTAGTCGGTTTCTACGTGAGCCACATGGGACACAACTGGGCACATCGTGGGTGCCTGCTTGCTTTGCTCTAAAAATGGGGAGGGGGGGAAAAAAAAGAAAATCACAACAGGAAGTTGGTGTTTTTTTTGTTCTTTTGTGCACATTTTTCACTGGTGGGTTACCGGCGGGTGGTGTCACAGCTATGGTCGTCAGAGAGGGTCGTCTCTTCATCTATTGCGTTGCGTTGTTTTGGGCGCCTCGGCTCCTGGGGGGGGAGCAGAAGACGCATGCACACAAGTCGAGTTGGGGGACCGGGGTTAGACCGACGTGGACAGACCCAGGAAGGCAACAGTGTCCACCTCCACTGACCATTTCAGGGTGGAGGTTTGTAAAGCCTGATGTGGACCCCCTTGCCTAAAGGACCTGCTACCCCACCTAATTAAATCTCTTATGGGTTTCGGAGGAGTGCCGGTGCCCCACAGTAGTCTAAAAACTGTTTCAGAGGCATTTTTCACCCAATCAAGGATCGGATTTTTTTGTACTACATATTAAAAATTTAGGATAGGATCGGCTTCCCGAATCAACATCAGTCTAACCCGAGTGGAGATGGGCGGGGCTAAGGGGTGGGGGGGGTTGAGAGACATGACTATGGCTGGCTGGCAGTTAACGAGACATGGAACCTTGGCACATGACGATGGGGCACTGGTGGGGGGGGGGGGGGGGGGGGGGGGGGGGGCAGTCATGAGGTGTCATTAGGTTATCAGATGGTCAGGCAGGCATTTGGGTGGGTGTGTGGGTGGAGGTCGGACACAGTCATTTAGCTCTGGGCGGTTAGCCGCTGCTCCGTGAGCGACGCCTGGTGGGAACCGTTTTGTTTCGTGGGCCCGCAGCTTGGAGACCACGTCGATGAACGCCAGGCTCTGGACCTCTTTGTGGAGAGGCTCTGAAAAGAAGAGGAGGGGGGGGGGGGGGGGGGGGCAATTATTCAAACAATTACGTGACGGTTACACACACCTGCTGCTCTGAGTTCCCTTTTAAAATAAGGTCTTTTTGAATAATGGGAAGTAAAACCGCATTTGTGTTACGAAGAGACACAAAGATGGAGAATGTGGATTCACTGGGGGGGGCGGGGGGCTTTGGCTCAGCCAGCAGCTTAGTAACAAGTTGCCAAATGTCTATATACATATATATATACACATGTCAAATTAAAGAAATACTGCACACGGACCGCTTTAGTCTTAGCTTTTGAGTAACAATTTGCTTTTAGCCGAGCTAGCTGTGCTAGTCTAAAACATGAACTTTCTATCCGAGTCATCCACCGACAGAGCAGATGGATTACAGGACTGGATGGGTCCTTATTTAGATAAATTTAGCCATCAACAACAACAACAGCTGTGTTTACTCATGGAGCGCCTTTGTTTCTTTCTACAGAGACAGCGCACAAAACAGTTAGCGCAATACGCTAACAAGGGCCGAGACGCTAAATGAACGCATGTTTAAGTCTTTCCAAGTCTCACCTGAGCCCATGACGGCGCATATGAGGATCATGGAGTTGTATTTGATCTCCGGCGCGCTCCGCTCGTCCGACAGCAGCTTGTGGAGCACCGACACCAGGCTGGCGCCAACAAAGTCCTTCTCGGCCGCAACTGAAATCCACAAAAAGAGTCGCAACGTGTTACCATGGTAACCATCGCAACCGATAAACCGATATATCAAAACATAAACGGATTTCCCTAACATGACTTATTTGGAGTTATTTACCACGAGTTCTTACTAAAAACATATGATGATAATTTGTTTTATTGTCACAACCGAACGAAGCAACATCAAAATGTATTACAGTTTTGATAAATGAAATATATAAAAATACAAACTTAAGATATGAAAGTTAAAGTCCTTTGAACAAAAACACAAAAAATTTAAAAAAATGAATCCGGGTGTTGCCAACGGGGATGCCGTAGAGCGCCCTCTGGTGGACAAACTATGCAACGCCAACACTGAGGACATGGTTGACCGGCTGTTTTTATTTTATTTATTAATTTACTTTGATTTATTTTGATTATTTATTTATTTTTGTTTTTATTTTATTGTATTTTTGTTTTTATTGTATTTATTTTTATTGATATTATTTATTTTTGTTTTTATTTTATTGTATTTTTTTATTTATTTATTTTTGTTTTTATTTATTTCTCAGAATTCTGAGATTAAAGTCAGAATTCTGACTTTAATCTCAGAATTCTGACTTTAATCTCATAATTCTGACTTTGATCTCATAATTCTGACTTTGATCTCAGAATTCTGACTTTAATCTCAGAATTCTGACTTTAATCTCAGAATTCTGAGATTAAAGTCATAATTCTGACTTTGATCTCAGAATTCTGACTTTGATCTCAGAATTCTGACTTTAATCTCAGAATTCTGACTTTTTTTTCTCATAATTCTGACTTTAATCTCAGAATTCTGACTTTAATCTCAGAATTCTGACTTTTTTTTCTCAGAATTCTGACTTTGATCTCAGAATTCTGACTTTAATCTCAGAATTAAAAAAGTCAGATTTCTGAGAAAAAAGTCCGAACTCACATAACGTTTTCACCAGTGGCCCTAATCCTCTTCCGTAACCATGGTCCAAACTACATTTTCATAGATAGATGTATTTGTCCTCTTACCCAAATCCAGCGCTGCTATGAGACCCAAAGCCACCAGCGCTTCATTCTGCATTATCATGTGCTCGCTAGTTGCCATGGTCACCAAGTGCTTGACTCCTCCTCCCTGGATGACAGATCTGACGACTTCCTGGAAAAAAAGAAATCACTTGGGTAAACCAACCCGGAGATGTACTTTTCAGAATCTTTCAGCACCAGGATGTTCTTGACAGTGTCATTTGTCAAAGACAGACTGGGTTTAAAAGAGGAACTCACACAATAAACGTTGTATTAATAAACAATAAAAAAGCACAGAGGTGTGGCTACTACAGCAGCTTATGGTGGCTAACATTAGCACACTGATTTTAGACTGCTACGCTGCATTTTAGGATTTACTAATGTCACATAAGAGTTGCTTCAACCCTCGTGCTGTCTTCCCGTTAACCATGAACTTGCCCTCCCAGGTGATAATTGAAAATGAACATTTTTTGGTGCTTTTCCGATGTTTTTGTTTTGCTTTTTTCTGATTTATTTGTCACTTTTTTCCAGCTTTTGGCGCTTTTTAAAAAAAAAGCTGAGCTGGTTTAGTAACAGGTTTTACACTTATTCTTGGAATTCATGGTCAACAAACCTCATTTATATTTAATTATGAAGAGGTTTTTAGTTAAAAAAGCAGAAATTACGAATTATTTTGACTAATAGTTCAGATCAGAGGATGTTGAGTGGATCACAGATGGGCAGATGTCAGAGTTTAGTCCGGATACTGTTTTGAAACCATTAAAAAAAAAAAAAGATTTCAAAAACACCCGAAAAATTCATTGAAAGTAATAATTAATTTTACCTGAAGAACGTATGGAATCATCCATGTTTTTTGTGAGCAATTTGGTTGAAAGAAATCCACATTTCTGGTATAAAACACTTTGAAACGGGTCAATTTGACCCGAGGACGACACGAGGGTTAAACTCATAATGCGCAGCGTTTCCTGAAGTTCTGTTTGTATATGATGGGTCGGTCATTGGGCACAGTGTCCGCAAAGGATGTGTTCTGACAGAGAAGCCCGTCCAAAAGAAAAACTCCAGTCTGGAATTATTGGTCATCAGGGGCTTTCAAAGTCTGGCGCTGTGGACCCTCTATAGACAAAATGGGGGCAAGTGTGCAGTGCACCCGTGGAACACTGAATCCAAAAATATGTTTATAATATCTGTGTTTTTCAGATGAAACTGAGTTATGATTCCAAGTAGTAGGCATTTTGAGGTAAACTGGCAAATCAAGAGCCAAAGTATCCCCACACCCCCCCTTCAACACAGTCTGAAAGCCTCTGGTTTACACCAACAGTCCAGGAGGGATTAACACTTAGCTTACCAAAGACCTGAAGAGGATTGGGACTGACCTTGGACTTGCTGTGTCGAATGAGGGCCGACAGGAGCCTGTTGGACTCGCCCATCACCCCTGCGTGATCTTTGGCTTCACACCACTCCACTAGCCGCTCCACCAGTTTCCCGTTGGTTCCCAGCTGGTCCGCGGCTTCGGCTGAAACGACAGACACGCCGCACACGATTACTGTCATTTATTCAGAAGTTGCCAAACCACGGTGAAAAGAATCTTGATTATTTGTACCCAAATCAGTCTATATCGACGAAGTTTCATCTCCGGGATTGTTCAGGTGCCATTGTTCAGGGTTTCTGAGGACTGTGGTTAACTAAACTCTGCAGGGTAAGGTCTGTCGCACGGCTAAAACTACTTTTGAATGTAAACGTTCCACCGAAAAGTTCCTTCCTGAGGCTATTTGGCGGAGGCACCGTCCTTGTAAGACGATTGTGACTGGTATAAATAAATGCCAATTAACCAGAGCAGGTTTTCCTGCCATCCCAGATTGGTGTGTGGACCTGCCAGACCCTCCTCCGCAGCACTGTGGAGGAGGGTCTGGAAATGCAAGACTTTACCCAAATAGATCTAACTGCATTTCAAGTGTCATTCTCTGAAGGCGCGGTAACTCTCTAGCCGCCTCTCCGGCAGCTCTGCAAATTGACTCTGAATCGTCTATTTCACAAATATTAGTTGTGCTTTTGGTAGTTGGACATTGGACGGTGACGGCATACGGCAATGAGTCCCTCATCAGGATCGGTACGTCCACTCGCCAGTCTCCAGTCGACCCTGGCTAGCTAGCTGGCTCGCCAAGTTTTCAAATGTAAACATCCGAGTAAACACCGAAGGAAAAGTGGAGAAGATGAGCTCAAGGTAGCAAGACCATCTCTCAAATGTAAACATCAGCGTAAAGAAGACGGCTATCATCTGCGACCTGTGGCTACGATAACGACGACGATGTGGACAAGCGACACCACCTCTGCGACCATCTCACTCTCTATATGAAAGGAGGCGCCAAGGCAAGCGTGGAGGAACTGAACACCAACTGCATCTTCAACATCTTCAACAGCAGGACGTCAGGAGCTGGGGAGTCCTTTCGCCAAGACTTCCTGGATCCGGGAGTGCCATTCACCCAGAAGAATCTTCTTTTTTTGTGTGTGTGGGTCGATCGGGATTTGTACCTCGTCCGAGTTAATGTGACAAATAAGACATTAATTGCTTAGTTATATTTGGAATGGAAGTTTGGGTTTTGAATTTGAAGCAAACTCAGATTTTTTCTCTCTCTCAGGTGACTAAACCACGTTTTTATTTCACGCTCATCGGCGACTTTCTTTGTCTTGAACGGTCTGTCCAGCGTCACGACTCAAGCAGCAGTAAGCACACGTGTTGTGAATATGTTGATTATCACACCAAAGCTAAAATACAGCTGAGGGGAAAAAAAAAAAATAACGTAATCAACCGATGTGTGTGTAACGTGAGCACTGACCATGTTTTGAGAAGACCCACCTCAGAATTTAGAACTGCGTCACGGTCTACGATGTGTCGTCCGAGTGGATACATTCGCAGCGACAATGTTCACGGATTGAAACGTAAATCTCTACCTTGGGTATCGATGAGCATGCGTAACGTCCCCAGGAGTTTAAACTGGACCGGAGGCATCTCTGATTGCAGAAACTTCAACACCACGTCCGCTACTCCAGCTGACAGCATCTTGGATTTGTTTACCACTGGAGAGAGGAAACGAGGTGCATTAAAACACAGAGGCAACACTGTTTAGACGTCGATTGATTATCGTACAGTGCTTCCTCTAGGACCTTTTTCACAGCGGGGGGTGAGAGGGTTAACGTTAGGTTGGGATTTTAAGAATTAGTACGGGTGCACTAGCTACAGCAATGAAACACAGTGCAGGTGTTTTGGTTCCTGAGCGTGTTCCCATGGGAACATGTTATGCCGGTACAGCTAGAAAAAGTTGTAAAGCGTAACTCAACCTAAGTCAATGCAGTGTGTTGTTTGTTTTTAGCAGCAGATTGCTTTGTTTATAGTTGTTGCTCAAAGGCAAATATGTCTTATAATTACATTCCAGGATACAGAGGCACTTTTCTCACAGAAAGAGTTTTTTTTTTTTAGTCTTTTTGGACCAGAATTAAATCTGCTCAGAGTCCATTCAGCTTGACACATATCAGCCATAGCTGATGAACAATGACAGATACATAAGAATCGCCGATCCCGTTTTCACTCGCTGTGACAACTGTTTCATAACAAACTCAACTGTGGATGACATGATTTTGTGTTTGCTTTTATGACTATTTGGTCATTTTCTATTAGCTACAGTTGGTACCTTTTATTTCATGTTTGTGTCACATTTGCTCAAACCGTCACTATATCCTGACAGTACCACATGAGATATATAATCTGTGATGCACTGTTTAGCCGGCTGGCCGAGGTTGGGTTCAGCTCAATAAAAGTTACCTTTAATTCAAGAAATATTTCGTGTTTCTGTTATGTGTCATTTTCCCCAAGTTCTACACCTTGCTTTTGTTCATAACATGAGATGTACTGGTTTAACTGAAAATATAGTGTATTTGACTCAAACATGGGCAGACGGCAGCTCTCAAAACTCAAAGCAGATGTCACTTTACTAGTGTTTATATGTTATTACATACAGTCTATCAAATATACTTAAATAAAGAGTATATAATACTATGTTTTAATAAATATCAATCAATAACATTTTTGAATCCTGATTAATTGCATGATTGTCATAATTGACTCCCGTCCTAGTTACATTTCTAATCGCAAAAAATCAAATTTTTGTATCTGTCATCTGTTATAAATGTACTTTAAAAGGCATATTTCTTCATGTTTTTGATGCTCAAGTGGTATTTGAGACTGCTCCAGTGGTAACTGGTGTCACATCGACAGCACATGTAAATAACTTTAGCCTTGTGGAGAGAGCCATCTGGAAGGGCTTGCCATTCAAAAAAGACCCTCGTCTTTATCTATTTCTGCTGAAAGGGCTGTGTTTCTGCTAGCCATCCAATCATCATGGAGGTAATATAGAGGTAAAAAGAGGGTAAGACCCTCTCCCGTTAAACCGCTTCGTCTCTGTCAGAACAACAGGTATTTATGTACATTGAAGGACAATGTAACCCTGTCCCACCCAGTCATACTTAGGCCCAGTCATCCCTTCGTAACTAGGAACCAAATGGACCTTTAAAGACCTCTAGATGACGTGATGTGTGTGTGTGTGTGTGTGTGTGTGTGTGTGTGTGTGTGCAGCGGCTCACCGGGTATGGCCAGGTTCCGCAGGGCGCTCAGCGCGGCGTGTTGAACGGTGACATTGCCTTCCTCGACGTGCCGATCCAGCAGCTCCAGAAGCTTCTGCACAATCCCGGTGTCCACCATGTGGATGCAGTTCCCATCTGCACAGTAGGAAGTAAAGGCAACAAAAGCACACACCTTCATGTCGAGTCAGATACGGACCAGTGCTGGCCGGGTCCTACGGTTCAATTACTGTTATGCGTTATTAATGCTGGAACCTATTATATAACACATATAACGGTAGATACGTTCTCAGTAAGTCATCAAGTTCACAAATACGTATAAATATCTTGAATTGGATAAATTATCCTAAATGTACTTGTTGTCCACTATAATTTACTTTTGCCAAAGCACTTGAAATTGGATAAATACCGCTTTGAATACGTTTAGGATACAATGTATATCAAATATGTTTATTTGTTGTACTACTGTCATTTTGCTGCTGCGATGTCCCACTTTAACAGGGATGATAAAAGTTTTGGTCACTAACTTTCATCCGGGACTTAAAGGTGCAGTGGGTAGTTTCTGTCGCCCCCCCATGAGGAATTCTAAGTAATGAAAACAAAGCTGTTGCCGCGTGATACAAGCCGTGCGTGATCGCGCACAACCTCAAACCGTCCGCCACACAGGTGCTAGTAGCCAAGGAGGACACGCAGGATTAAAAAGACACGATGGACTCTTGAAAAGAGGAAATTATCTGCACTTAATTTTCTGCGTTGAAGTCGCCGGACAAAAACAGACGGTTGTGTGGCGGTGATCTCTTTTCATTTCATATATTTATCGTACAGGAAAGTCAGAGAAAGTAACGATTACATTACAATATAAAAACGGGCCTGACTCAGTTTTAAAAACTGGTTTTCAGCAGGTTCCTGTTCTGCAGAAACACAGAACATGGGTACAGCACGTCAGGACAGACGTTAATACAAGACATCGATGTGGCAAAATTAATTTCGACAACTGAAAACAACAATACAGTTACATAAGGACGAAGACATTTATACAAGACATCAGCTGGGCTAGACAGATACGGACAGTGCAAACAAGGCTTGGATAATACATAAACTAATTCATTAATGTGTGCAGGTGTAACTGTTAATAAGGAGCTGTTTGGCATTTTTTAAATATGTGATGGAAGATAGTTTTCTGATGTGGGATGTCATTCCAAATCTTGGTACATGTATAAAAAAAAGATTTCTGCCCAAAGTTGTTTTTAAATGGGGGAACTGGGATAAGGGGCCTGTGAGACCGACCTAGTGAGGCGACCTGGTCTCGCGTGGGTCGGGCCTGCCGGACCGACCTAGTGAAGCGACCTGGTCTCGCGTCGGTCGGGCCTGCGCGACCGACCTAGTGAGGCCACCTGGTCTCGCGTGGGTCGGGCCCGCGAGACCGACCTAGTGAGGCGACCTGGTCTCGCGTGGGTCGGGCCCGCGAGACCGACCTAGTGAGGCGACCTGGTCTCGCGTGGGTCGGGCCCGCGAGACCGACCTAGTGAGGCGACCTGGTCTCGCGTGGGTCGGGCCCGCGACCGACCTAGTGAGGCGACCTGGTCTCGCGTGGGTCGGGCCCGCGAGACCGACCTAGTGAGGCGACCTGGTCTCGCGTGGGTCGGGCCCGCGAGACCGACCTAGTGAGGCGACCTGGTCTCGCGTGGGTCGGGCCCGCGAGACCGACCTAGTGAGGCGACCTGGTCTCGCGTGGGTCGGGCCCGCGGGACCGACCTAGTGAGGCGACCTGGTCTCGCGTGGGTCGGGCCCGCGGGACCGACCTAGTGAGGCGACCTGGTCTCGCGTGGGTCGGGCCCGCGGGACCGACCTAGTGAGGCGACCTGGTCTCGCGTGGGTCGGGCCTGCGGGACCGAAAATAAAATGCAATCGCGTAGCCGTTTTGAAAGTTTTCATACGTTAACGCCTTAAAGCGTCCGAGTGCAACACAATGGTGAGACCACTTTAGTTAGCTTTGTAGCAACTCATTTGGCATAGGCTTGAATGTAACGGACGTTCATTAATATGAAAAAGTAACGCACTAAAGCTTTGACCTTGCACCAATGGGAAGTTAAACTTACCGTTGCGGGCAAAATTAGCGATGGCCAGAGCCCCGGCGAGCTGCAGCTGGTGGTTGTGAGACGGTATCCAGGACAGGACCCTCTGGAAGACGCTGCCCTTTCCTCCCTCAAACAGCTTCTGCATGGACTCGTCTACACATCACAACGAAGACCGGTTACTGTACAACGCTCGTCAATACGTCACATGCCTATTCCTGCCTGTCTTTTGCGATTAAGAAAAAAAAATCTTCATATATTTGACACCTTTATTGTATGATTTATCAAGACACCCAATGATGGTTAATGTATTGTATTGCATGCACTCAAGTGTTTGTGTTATGCCTTCTGATTCAACACACATGTATTATTTAGTCTTCCCACTCTTCAAATGTGCACGTGGCACCTATTTACCTATTCATTCGTTTTGATTAAATGTATTATTATTGTTCAGCTTATATGGTAATATGCCAAAAATGATATTGGCTTCTTGTCCACATGAGATAACTTAACAGCCCGGGGCTCGACAACCTGACTCAAGAGAGTTAGATTGAGCTTAAATAGGCTACTTCCATTAAAACCATCGGGGGAATAAATGCGGTTTCGCTGGTGTGGACGAGAGGGGAGTTGAATACTGGGTGCAAAAGATTTTCTTTTTCCTCCAAAAAAATGCAAGAGAAACCCTGAGAACAGATAGCGATAGGCACGTTTCTCTAGCCTCGTGCTCACATTGTTGCTCTTATTTTCCTCATTGTATATGTCTTCTTATTTTTTACTTTTTATACTGTTTACTTGAATGTTATGTTTGTCTGTGGACCAAAGTGGTTAAAAATGTCTCGTTGTCACCGTGGGATGGAGGGAAACGCAATCTCGATCTCTTTGTATGTTTTGACATGTGATGAAATTGACAATAAAGCAGACTTTGACATTGATTTGAAGCAAAGGCTAGTGGTCGTACTGTAAAAGTACACATAGTGAATTACAACTTAAAATGAAAAATGTATATAATACTTAAGCAGCCAGCTGGATTTAAATGAGAAGGGGGCAGTTTGGCCGGCAACCGGCACTTACGGAGAGCTCTGAAAATAGCATGTCATCGAAATTCTGTTACAAACTGCACATTACATTCAGGGTCTGCGTAGGGATCCAGAGGACAGAAAGACTGCTGTGGCAACCTTCTTCCAGACTAGAGGCAGAGTCCAGTTTGTATATTTATAACACATCATGTTCAGGTCTATTTCACTGCAATAATATTGAATTATTAATACTCAACATCAGTGCTGGACCGAAGACTGTGGGCTTTTAGCGTCATGGACATGTGGAGGTTGTAGCTCACAATATCGTGACATTGTTGTTGTTGTTGTTGTTGTTGTTGTTGCGCAGTCTGCACTAAACCAGTCAGCTTCAACCCTCAACCATATGCTTCAACCATGTTCTGCTCTTTTTCTGGTTCATTATTGCACTTAGAAGTTGTACCAGAATAGGTTTCCGTGGTTTCATTTTCAAAAAACACCATATTTTGTGTTTGTACCGCACATTGCTGCAGATCCTGTTTTCACCCCGTGTGTTTAGGTCTCTGTTTTAGCTCCAGAGTGAGACATCTCACTTGTTTTGGCTCCAGAGTGAGACATCTCACTTGTTTTAGCTCCAGAGTGAGACATCTCACTTGTATACTATCTTTGTTGGAAGTCGCACATGCTCAGTAGCTCGGTAAGATCCCATCAGCTAGATAACTCTTTCTCCAGCTTTGGTCGGTCCAAGGCAGGATCAGCTGGGAGACTTCTTCTAGACCAGGGCCACTTGTGGAATATCTCCAGAACAGGGACAGGAAGTAGTTCTTTTGGAGTTTATGGTCAACTAGTGGCTGTTGTAGCAGTCTTCTGCCATTGAGAATGAGCTAGCACGCTAACATGCTACGGTTAGCCACCTGGTCTCTAGTGACGTAGAAAGCCGTGCAGACGTTGAACAGCTCACCCGGAGACTGAAGACAGAGGACATTCAGAAACCTGTATCTCACTCAGAACAGCATGGATAGGTTTTTTTTCCAAGTTTGTATGCGTGTGGAAGCACCAGAGACACAAAATAGCACCCTAATATGGGCACTTTAAACAGCTATTTTGTTAACGCCACCGCTTAATGTGCGTATGTATTCACCAACCACCTAGGCAGATCCCTAAGTGTTACGCACTTGGCAATAAATCCTTTTCTGATTCTGATCATGTCCATTTAGCTGCAGGATCTGTGCTGCAACAGTAATCAATCAGTTTAAAGTACATTTCCAATTACTGTCACGCCAGGTTCTTGTCATGTTTGGATTTGGCTGCCTGTACATGATTGATTTGAAATGTAATCTAACCCTAACCTTAGATGACGACTTTTGATGTTGAACATGTTATGACAGAACAAAAGTTTGTGGTATAATTGGTAATACTACAAGCAATTATTCCGAGTTAACATTGTCCCCCCGGAGGCGCTTACCTCCCAGCAGCAGAAGAACCATGAGGTCCGAGGCAGTCTTGAGCTGGGCGATGTCCTCCTCCCTCTCTCCGTCTACAGTCTGAGCCACAACGTCCAGGAGACACTCCACCAAGCCTGCCTCCACCAGCTGGAGCTTTATCAGATCTGCCAGGGGGAAGGAGGAGGAGACATTGGGAGTGGACCTCAGTAAGCAGTAAAGTCTGAAACACAGACACTGCCGCTGGATACATCATATAACGGGACTCATCGCCCTCGAACCTGACTGCACAATCTACAAAAAACGGCAACAGAAAATATAAATCAATGCGCTTTTCCATCCACAACCATTATACGAATATTAGATAGTGTAGCGCAATGTTTCCCAAACGTAGAGTCGGGACCCAAAATGGGTCGCGGGACCCAAAATGGGTCGCAGACCCGTTTTATTGGGTTGCCAATTGGCGTTAATGCATATCAATCTTATGTGAATGAGCGCTCTTTTTTGCTACACTGGTCTGTTCAGCTTAGATGCTGTGGGGGGGGGGGGGGGGGGGGGGGGGGGGTCTCTCTCTCTTCTCTTATCCTAGGAGGGGATAGGAACATGAGTTGAGAAAGGGATTAGACACAGAAAGGAGAACAGAGACCTTTTCTGTTTTTGTTTACTTTTATAATGGAATAAATACACTTCATATACATTTAAATTCATGGTTTGTTCCGTCTTTTGTCCACGGTTTAAAGATGTAAATGTTACCATGAGTCATGGTGTATTTTTGTAACTTTGGGTGCCGGGGGAGACGCCGAATTTCTTTTTTGGGTCTTGAGCTGAAAAAGTTTGGGAACCCCTGGTGTAGCGCATCCAGATAAGTAGTTGGCGGAGCAGTCACGTGCCTTTAATTAATTACCCATTGCAGAAGAGGAGGGAACAATGAAATGACGTAACTAAAAGCCAAACCTCAAACGGTGGAACGCCATGTGGAAAACAGGATGGAAATATAGCATTTATGTTTATTTCATGCACAGATTTGAGGTAAGCGCTTCTCATCGCCCACACACCTCTAAAAGCAGAGCCCGTAGCCTGTGTAGTGTGGTGTGGTGTGGTGTGGTGTGGTGGAGCGAGTGAGAGAGTGACGGTGAATGCGGAGAGAACGGTTCAGGGCCCATGAGAGTTTAGCCTAGTAGCGAAGATATCAAGAGTATTTACAGCTGAGTTTGCAGCTTTGTGTGTACTGGATGGGAAAGCTGGAGCAGGCAAACGTTACCGCCTGTTTTTCGGGGCGTCGGCGTCGACGACCGTGACACGTACCCGTCTTCTGGCAGTTGGAAAGGAGACGATCGCGTATATTTTAACGGGTTTTCCCATGTTAAATAAAAACCTCATTTTGACGGTCATGTGGTCATTCACTGAGTCTATTTCCGTTGCATTTTGTTGCATTTTCTAGCATTTCTTTTCAAATATTCAGAGTTTTTATCCAGCTGTTTTTATACACACCTTGAAAATGCGCATAACTGCATTACATATGAATGCATCAATAACAATGTAATATAATATGATAATATCACACTGACAAGAGCAATTCTGCATGATGTGCACTTTTACGTATCATCCTTTAAGTACAATTTGTTGCAAATACTTTAGTAATACTAAAATACTTAAGTAAAGAAATGTGAATACCACAGCAATCCAGTGTAGACATTATAGTGAATTCATATAGGTTCTTATTTTTTTTTTTTTTTATTTTTTTTTTTTAGGAGAAACAAGCTGTCCTGGTTTAAGAAACAAAAACATGAACTTTGTAGGATAATCTACAATCTAAATTAGCCAGTTTACAATAGAAAATGGAATGTGTATTACATGTAAATATATATAAAGTAAAATCCTAAATATCTATGTATATTAACACATTTATGTAGGATTTTAAAGTACAAGTGAAGGAGACGAAAGAATTAGTCTAATAACCAAGTGACCCAAATTCATCAGCAACAATTCTGATGATCAATTAATCATTTAAAAGGCATTTTCTTTTAACCAAAAATGGCCAAAGCGTATTGGTAACACCTTGTAAATATAGTCTGGGTTTTTTTTTCATAGTAAACTGAAAATGTTTGGGGCCTGGAATGTTTGTTGGACAAAAAGAAACTAAACACAACTTGTATTGGGAAAAGTATCACTAGTGTGACTATTTTCAGATATTTTATAGACGAAAGGATGCGTTGAAAAAAGATGAATATGCAGATCAAGTGATATCAAACGAGTGTTGCGCCTAACTTAATTGCAAATGTCGTTTGATGTATAGACAAAATAGGAAATTACAGGAAAAGTGGAGAACTAAAACGACACCAATCTAAAAGAACAAAACAATCTGTCACTAATACGCTTGCACAGTAAATTCTAAAGAATACGAAACCTCTGACTTCTTCACACAAGTGTTCAATTGTGTAGAAATGTAATGAAAAAAACGACGTTTCTCTAGAGGAGACCAAAGTAGGACGTTGTCCTGGAGACTAACAACCCGAGGTGATAACACTTAAGATGCTCAGTCTGACACACGCACACACACACACACACACACACAGACACACACAGAGAGAGAGAACAAAGCAGGGCTGTCTGCCATGACTGTGCAGTTTGCAGCGTGCCTGGAAAGCATGACTCACACAGAGAGGATCATTTACTCCAGAGTAGGTGGAAATGATTTTGATCTGCAGTCTCTCACTATTTTGTGCTCAAATATCGACACTTCCCACCGGCGGGTAGGGTTTTTGTAGACCGTAAACAATGTTTTAAAAAAAAAAAAAAAAAAAAAAAAAAAAAGAAAAAAGAAGACACATATTACCATTTTCTGCAAGTGGAGCCAGAACCTCAAAAATCATTTCCTTCTTCTCGTGCTCCGTCTGCTTCTGGAAAAGACGCACCAGCTCTTCGGCAATATTGGTGGAGGCGAACTGCTCTTTGCTGGACTCTGAAAACACCACAGGAGTACCACAGACACGTCACGATTGAGAAGAAATCCTCTCTCCTATACGGACACGTGCTTTCAAATTAGATAATCAAGTTATTTCGAGGCCCTGTAGGAAGTAACTGTGAGCCATGCCATGTCCAAGGTTTACTACTCCAATTTATTGTTGCTATTGTCTTGATTTTTGAAAGAAAGAGATATTTGGATAGACATCAGAAACCCACCTTTCCCCTCCAAGCTTCTGTCTAACAAGTATTTAGGGACACTGACCGAGCTCCGCCAAATTCCCGAAGGCGATTAGACACATTTCT
The DNA here is from genome assembly GCF_008692095.1 of Etheostoma spectabile. Classification (NCBI taxonomy): domain Eukaryota; kingdom Metazoa; phylum Chordata; class Actinopteri; order Perciformes; family Percidae; genus Etheostoma; species Etheostoma spectabile. The sequence goes on from NC_045751.1 coordinate 6,478,632, forward strand.
GTCAGGGCGGTGTTGTGGGAGTGGATGCCGAGCAGCTTCACCAGAGTGGGAATCACGCCCATGTTGATCAGCTGGGCTTGCAAGGAATCTGCAATAAGAAAAAGAAAGAAAAAAGGCAGACAGGCGGTCAATCCGCTGTTCTGAACATGATGAGGTGCTTAGGACTTTAAGAGAAAAACGTGTGACATTAGATTTTTAGCTTGAAAGCCAATTTCCTATACGTAAGTACACAGTGGCAATTTGGAGATTAACCTTTTTATGAGGACAACGCACATTAATCAACATTTCAGTAACATGTTCCAGTGTTAGCCAGCTGGCAAATTTTCAACTGTAGCTACCCAAAATGTCTTTACGACACGCATGCTAGGTAACCACAATTACAGTTCGTTATTATAGGACCTTAAAGCAAGACTATGGCACTTTTGAAAGGAATAACGCATTCTTCCGGTTAAAATTGAAAATTTAAATTAATTAATAATAATAATGCTACAGCCTTAAGGCCTAGTCACACCAGAAAGTGGTACAAGCAAATTAATCTGGTGAGCTTTTTCAAATTTTGCCCACTATTATAACCCATTTAATTCATTGAAAGTAACTGAAGAGGGAAAATAAACCTCTTAGTTAACGCTCAGCTAGCAAATTTGTTAGCTTAGCTCCGTTAAGCCGGACAACGGGTTCAGTTTATTCATTGAAAAGGTGATTTGACCCGTCGGCTTGTGTCTTAACCATTCCTCTTATATGGGGAAGTTTGTAATACTAACTAAGGAGGTTAAATAGTGACATTGAGCCAATGAGCTATGATAGCTTCCTTCATTTTGGACTCCCCGGCTCTAGGTTTCTTCCAAAAGGTCGAGACCGTGCCAAATCCACCGGTCGCGGCAGTTCCACCGAATGACCTGAAATCTCTGCTGGAATGTCACACTATTTAAAATACTGGCGTAAAGCCTTGGCTTAGTCTGATATGACCAGTAGCTAACGGTGGCTAACGTTAGCAAAACTTTTTTTTTTTTGTGCAACCGACTCTTCTTTTCTTGTGTTGCTGTTACACTGTATTTCGCATTAATCATATCGATGTTTTCTTGAAAGAATAAGAAAGAAATGTTAATCACAACAACAAAAATCGCCAACAAGCCATTCCTTACTTAAGTAAACGTCAGGTACTCAACGGGAACGCTGGTGAGATTGACGCCACTCGGTCTGGCTCGTTTATTTTCAGTAATTTTACATTTTTCCTCATGAAAACGTTGATAATTTTGTTGATGTTCATACTCGGTTCATTAGCAAAGTCCAATAGTTAGAGAGAGTAATTAATAGAATATAGCTACGCATTTATTCTCCGCCGTATACGGGGTCGGAATCTGACATGATAGCCGATGACCGGGTTTACCATGGTGACTGCAGGATACTATGGCGACTAGAGGATGCCGTGGAGACCGGAGGATGTGAGTTAAGTTTACCGCAGTAGCCTAAGTCCACAGCCCAGGCCTCTAGGACTACTTACCCACAATACCTTCACACATAGGCTACATCTGCTGGAGTAAGGATGAGGAAATACTTAATAAGTGAACTTTACCGGCTATGGGGGAGCTGTGGACCTGCTGTGGACCTGCTGTGGACCTGCTGTGGACCTGCTGTGGACCCTCTGCGGAGCTTCTGAATCAACGCGACATTCTCTGACACCCAAAGTATGCCCACAGAAGATCTCATCACTAAAACATCTACATGGCTCGCAAGGATGGCAAAACATTACCATCTCTGGACTGTTTGAAGCCTGATCAACGAGTTGACCATAGGGTGCTTGCCTGTCTGCCCAGATCGTCAGTCAAACCGACTGAAAGCTGGACATAAGACCTTCTCTCGCTGTGGACTATGGACTGGACTTTGTGTCTCGCGGAGGTGTGGCACCGGAGCGATGATATCTTCCACCTGAACCCAGCAGACCCACACGCGTGGATTTGTTTACATCTGTAAACCCCGCTCCTCCGGGAGGGGAGGTGGTCTCGCACTGCTCTATCGGGGAAGAAGTGGAGGTTTTACACCCCTACCCGCTCACTGCAGGCCTACTGCAGGTCCCTAGTGGGAACCTCAGCACCTTCATGAGAGGACTATCATTTTAACGTCCTACTTTGTTTGTGAAGTGACCTTGGGTGTCACGAAAGGCACTTTAAACTTTTAAAAATGTTTTATATTATTATCATTGAAACTTTTCCATGCAGTTGTGTTTATGAAACTTGCATTAAAAGGTCCTATTTACAACAGTCATGAGACCGTATTAATATAGCATCAAACAACTGTTTGCTATTGGATAGATAGCGGAGTAATGTTGGGGTGTGCAGGCAACCCCCACCCCAGACTTATTCACTTAGGGCCTGGCGTCAAGGCGTCACGCACACCACAAGAAGAGAAGATGCTTTCTCATTTGGTGCCAAGACGTGGTAGAAGAGAGGAAAACATCTATTTAGATGGAGTTTTGATTCATTTATTTTTTAACCAGAGTGGTGGAGGAAGTCAAGAGTGTAGATGAGCAGATCAGAAGAGAGAAGGAAGCAGTCCAGTTAAAGTTTCAAGAATAGTCAAAAAGATCTTTTCAGATCCTTAGTGAATGTCAGTCAGAACTTACAAAGCAGCACGACAAGCTAAACCTCAAAGCCATCTAAAAGTAAGAAGAAGAAAAGGCCACCTGGAAAAGATGCTACACGTTTGGACATCAATAAATCCAAGACATTAGTTCAAAGCATTTTTAAAAGACCAAAAACAAAAACAGCCATTATGAGACCTCTACAGAATTTTCTTATTAAATCCTATTTAAATGCACGCCCCTGTCCTATAATAGATATAATCCCATAATCCTTGTTATTTCTACTGACTGTTGCAATCGTTTCCTGTTTAATGAGCCTTGAGATATTTTATATATTGGTTATACAAGTGCACTCGATTTGATTAGACCACAAAAACCAGGGGAAGGTCAAGAAGCAAAAGCATTCTGGGAAATGCTACCAAACGCCACTGGTGAGAAACATCAAATAACCGTTTTACTCAACCAAGAGTCTATATATAATGTTTGTTCAAATAAAAATATCAACCATATACTATTTAACCTCTGCAATATCTAGATCAGCTTCAAAAAATAAGCATTGGTCTGGCTCTCCGAGACCATGATGAAACACCGCCCTCATCGGGAATAAAGGCTATAACATTACAGCGTGTGGTTTTCTTAGGAGATTCTTTTATCTGATGCACTTGTATTTAAGTAGTAGGTTGAGTTGAGTCACTATGAAGGGTTAGCTAGATGCAAAAAACTGCAGAAAGCCACAAAAAACACTCATTGTGTTGTAACCCAAAGACCTTTGGCCCAGCCAATCAGATCCAACCATCATCTAGAGCAGTGGTTCTTAACCTTGTTGGAGGTACTGACCCCCACCAGTTCCACATGCGCGTTCACCGAACCCCTCTGATGATGGCCAAGCGGGGCGTGTCATCGCGAATCCTACGAGTCGGGTGTGTGTCTGGACCTCCGCCGAACCCCTGAGACTGACTCCCCGAACCCCTGGGGTTCGATCGAACCCAGGTTCAGAACCACTGGTCTAGAGCCAAACGACCCTTGGCAAGAGATCCAATGTCGCCACGTCACATTCGTGCTACCGTCAACGAGCCTCGTTGTCACAAAGACACAAACCGTAGCATAGTCCAGCGATAAGACGTATGCAGGGACAGAGCGGAAGGTCATTTCGTCTTTCTCACCTTTTTAAACCAGCAAAAATAAAAACAGTTGATTGTGTAAATTCATAGTAAACAGCACAGTAATATGAAGATAGAGACATATGGAAGAGAGAGCATACTGTAAAAATACTTCAGGCTAAAGTGGAATCTTTTTAAGCTCATGGTAACTAGAGCCCGACCAATAAAAGGATTTTTAAGGCCGATAACAATACAAATATTTGGTCGATACAAATTTTGATATGCCAATATATGGGCCGGTATATATTTTAAAAAACATTATCCAGGAATGCGTAACAAAACTTAAACAGATTTCCCAAACATTAGTTGTTTGTAATTATTTGAGTTCTCACTAAAAATATATAATTTTAATTGTCACAACAGAACATCAACATATATTAAAGTCCTGATAAATGATAAATGTATAAAAATACAAACCCTAGATATGAAACTTAAAGAAGTCCTTTGAACAAAATCATAACAAAAATAAAACGTTGTAGAGCACCCTCTGGTGGACAAACTATGCAATGCCAACGCAACGGTTGACCGTCCGTTAAGGTTTTATTTTTTTAAATATTCACCAGAATCAAATTTGTCGTTATAAATGATTCTGATGGATGAATATTAAAAAAAATTAAATAAAATCGATCGTTCTAGAAATGTCCAATATCGGCCCGCCGATATATTGGTCGGGTTCTAATGGAAATTACTTCAATCTCTGCTCTTCCTCAAAGAGTTTCGCTACTTTGTTCAAACTTACTACTAGATTGTTGATTGTAATTATTTCTAAAACATTTTTTCACGAGACTGAGGACGGCCAATCTCACATGTGAGTGGTAAGTACAGAGCGGGAGTCAGGACATGCTTAGCCTAGCTTAGCATAAAGACTGGAAGAAGGGGTAAACAGCCAGCCTAGCTTTGTCTCAAGTTTGAAAATACAACTACCAACTATTTTAACCCTTGTGTCGTCCTTCCGTCAACCATGAAAAAAAGTTGTCGCTTTTTCCCGACATTTTTGTCACCTTTTTCAATGTCGTGGGTGCTTTTTGATGTTTTTTTCCAAAGTTATTTGATATTTCTATCGTTGACATTTTCAGCTCATTTCGATGAGCCATTTTTTTATGATGAAAAGACTGAAAATGGGTCAAATTTGACGCGAGGACAACACAAGGGTTAAAGCTCGCCGATTAACAAGTTATTATTTGTTTAATCTGTACACAAACTAAATTGCAACAAGACTAAGTATCTACAGCTGTACAAGTGACTCCTTTGAGGCTTTATTTAAGCCCTGCGGTGCTTTGAGCTAAATGCTTACATCAGCATGCTAACATGTAGTAGTAGTAGTAGTGGTAGTAGTAGTGGACAGACGGACCAGCGTTGCCATCCCTAGAGTCACGTCGCTAGCATTGCTAACAGCAGGGAAATGAGCTAGCTGACAAAATGAGCTAACTCTCCGCAAATAGGAATAACGGCAGATTATCTCGGAGGCGCAGCTGGAAAAGCGGAAGACAGCATGGTAGAAAGATCAGAGAGAGAGAGAGAGATCAGTCCAAACAGATAGAGCATAGACTGTTGAGTTCAACCCTGCAGTCCAATAACAAAATATGGTGCGACATCATCTGCGTAGAAGAAAGAGAACATCCGCTGATTAGTTAAGATTAGTAAACAGTTGTTCTTGGGGGAAGATGGTCATTACCATTATCATTGCTATAGTTCATCAGCATGCCACAAAAGACAGTCAAGAGCTTCTCATTTTCCGGCTCAGTATTTTGGAAGAGGGATTTAATGTGTTCAGCTACTATCTGAGCCCCTCCCGCCAGGTCAACTGCACTCCTGCCCTCATCTGCAAAACAAAGAGGCCGGGACACAAATCAACCACAAGGCAAAGGAAAGAAGAAGAACAAAAAAGAAAAAAAAAAAAAAAAAAAAAGCAAAGAAAAGAGACATAACCACAACCTGAAAAACACATATGATAGAAACGTAAGCAGTACAAAACATACAAATCAATGCAAACAAAGGACTATGAAACAGTCGAGATGCGAATAAAATAAGTTTAAAGGAAATAATTGTGACCACAACCTATGTGACCCGGATCTATCTGTTAAAAGGCCTCTTTGTTACCATCCATTCAAGAACCTAGAATTAGATTTATACAACACCATGTCACATGACAATGGTGGCCATCTACGTTTTAGTAGAGTTAGATGCTATGCGCATGTGCCATCCATCCATCCATCCATCCATCCATCCATCCACCTCCCATCTTCATCCCCTATCCGGTGTCGGGTGCGGGGGCAGCAGCTCCAATAGGGGACCCCAAACTTCCTTTCCCGAGCCACATCAACCAGCTCCGATGGGGGATCCCGAGGCGTTCCAGGCCAGGTTGGAGATATAATCTCCACCTAGTCCTGGTCTTCCCCGAGGCCTCTCCCAGCTGGACGTGCCTGGAACACCTCCCTAGGGAGGCGCCCAGGAGGCATCCTTACAGATGCCCGAACCACCCTCATGGCTCCTTTCGACGCGAAGGAGCAGCGGCTCTACTCCGAGCTCCTCCGGAGGACTGAGCTTCTCACCCTATCTCTAAGGAGAGCAGCCACCCCCTCCCGAGGAAATCCATTTCGGCCGCTTGTACCCTGGATCTGGCTCTTCGGTCCTGACCCAGCCTTCATGACCATGGTGAGGGTAGGAACAAAATTGCCCGGTAGATCGAGAGCTTGCCTTCTGGCTCAGCTCTCTTTTCGTCACAACGGTGCGATAAACGGAATGTAATACCGCAAGGCCGCTCCGATTCTCCGACCAATCTCACGCTCCATGGTCCCCTCACTCGCGAACAAGACCCCAAGGTACTTAAACTCCTTCACTTGCGCATGTGTGTGTATATAATATATATATATATAAATAATATATATATATATATATATATCTAATATAATAATATATATATATATTATATAGAATCTAGATTATATTACACACACAGTGGCTTGCTAAGTTTACACACCCACATGCTAAAGTTGACTATAAAGAGGGATAAAAAAAACATCTTTTGGAAATTGATCTTAATGTCTTAACTCCAAAAATTGGACAAAGACAACCTTTAAAGATACCAATTTTCTTTGTGAATGAATGGTAAATAAATGAATGATCTTTCTTAAAATACAGGGGGCATAAGTACACATACACCCCTGTGTAAACGTCCCATAGAGGCAAACAGATTCTTATTTTTAAAAGGTCAGATGGATCCACGATACTATGCATCCCGATAGAGCTCCCTTGCTTGGCCTTTGGAATTAAAATTGGCCCGGATCATCTCGTACCTTACACCATATTTCACAATTGGAAATGGGTACTTTCTAGACAATCATCTCTCAATGCAAATCAAAACCATCTATTAGGGAAACTGAAATAAAACCATGCCGATCTCAAGGTGTGGTGAAGGGTGTGGGATGATCTTGGCCTTTTAAAAAATAAACATCTGCCTGCCTCTATGGAAAAATTTAACACATAGGGGTGGACTTCTTTGTTTATTTAAGATACATTATCAATTCACAAAGACAATTGGTGTTCTTAGACATTTTACTTTTTTTTTCTCCAATTTATTAATTAAGGCATTAATTGGTTTAGTCAGTCAGATTAATTCGTTTTTAGTCAACTTTACCATGGGTGTGTAAACTGTGTGTGTGTGTGTGTGTGTGTGTGTGTATACAGTCCAGGCCAAAGGTTTGAACACACCCTCTCATTGTCTCTCGTTTCTTTTATTTTCATGACTATTTACAAGGAGGGGGGGGGGGTTCTTCAAAGAAACTAGAAGGCAATCTTTTCAGATATTTCTACTTTTTTGTTGAGTCCATAATTCCACACGTGTTCATTCGTAGTTCTGATGCCTTCAGTGATAATCTACAATGGAAATAGTCATGAAAATAAACACACACACACACACACACACACACACACACACACACACACACACACACACACACACACACACACACAGTATGTGCACACTTTATGTAGAAATGCAGAAATATGTGGGTTTTTTTCATAATAAAACATTTTGCTTTTTTTTGTAGGCATGTTTTAATGACTTCACAGCTAAGAGATACGAAAGGCATGAATCATTATCCTTGAGTGCCTCGGATTCGTCAAAGGATCCCGAGCTGTGGAGCACCAGATGGACCCTATCTACACACTCGAGCAGCACTCCATGCAGACTGCGTTGCTGTGGCGGATTCTTTTCTTTGCTCTTTGACTTGGAATGAATTTCGGATGGTTGTTCTCTCCTCTGAGAGTTAGTTATTAGTAAAAAAAATTGCGTTATTGCAGTCTTATTGTTGGCCTCTCTAAGGGTCTGTGTCAGGGTGCTGGTGAAGGAGGCTTCAGCCGACCATCGAACCTAATGATCAGGGGAAGCGATTGGGTTTTCGTCCTTGTTGTGGAGGAGTGGACCACCTCCTCTAGCAAGGAAAACCCCAAAAAGTCATGGGTGATTGTCCATACAGTCTACAGGTGCTTTGTGGACGTAGAGAAGGTTTATGACGCTGCCTCTTGGGGTTGCTTATGAGGGCTTCTGCGGAAATGTTGATAAGAACCATCCGCCCTTGCATAACCGGAGCAAGTTCACTTTCTCTAGTACGTCAAGCAGTCTGGTTGTCGGACTCGGCAAAGGACAGCGGCGTATCTACGAACAGCCAACGAGTGGAAAGCTTCATTGGTGTCAGTGTTGGCTGGCTTTATCGACCTGTGAACTTCAAGGTTTAGTTTGAGTGGGAAGCATCTGGGATGGGATGTCAGCAGCTCAAAAGCCTGAGGCCACGGTACTCCGCCAAAAAAAAAAAAAAGACATCTGAAAGGAGCTCAGATGCGCCGTCACATTGTACGGGGTCACTAGAGGTGGTTCATGTCTCCGAGTATACCCTTAACCCTAACTACCTTTACCATCATTGATAAAAACCTAAAACTGTAAAATTACGTCTGAATCTACATGACATTAAAGATCAACATAATTTGTGACAAATCTACCTAGATTTGCATACCCGTGATTAACCCTCTATTGCATGAATTTTTTTTTTAAACATGGCAAAAATTTCTTGATGTCTTTATTTCCACTTATATGCCATATGGCAACACATTAATTGTAGGCCTTCTACAGAAATATATAGCATTTTAACTGGTTTAAGTGATGAAAATAAGTTTACTTACCCCAGATAAAAGTTACATTTGTTTTTCAAATAAATGCTTCTCAAATTAAGAAAAACAACAACTACATGTCGGCTGATACTGGAACGTGATCTTCAGTGTGGTACATGTCCAGAGAAGGGGTGGAAAACAAGATTTCCTGGTTATGTGAAGTCATCAAATTAATAACACTTCAGAATTTCACTTACCTATTTACACACATGAACAGAAAACAATGCATTTTATATGGTTTATTGTGAAAAAAACTAAGAAAGGGAATTTGTTGCCATATGGCAACACCATGCAATAGAGGGTTAAGTAAACTTAGTGTTTAAAAATGTGACCCGTCAACGTCACGTTTTATTAAAAGTGGTTTTAAAAGATCCCGTATGATCTATTTTACGAAAGCGACGTCTCCCACATTTCAGTGTCATTCAGTTATTTAAAAGATAGAAAGCAGATGCTTCTCCACACGATCACCGCGCCTCTCGCAAAACCACGCCAGCCTGCCGAGACCCCCCCCCCCCCCCCCCCCCCCCCCCCCCCCCCCCAGTCAAACAAATGCCACCGCCCACCAGATTCCACAGATATCCAGCTTTTCAACTAGAGGAGAAACTAAGCAGCACGACGGACAGCTGTGACTAAAGCCTCTAAAGCTGGCTGTAAAAATCAGGCTTAAATTCTGCTGCTTTTCCCTGAGGTCAAGGGTTAAATACTTACTGGTATATTCACTAATGAAACTTTCTTAGAGCGGAAATATCACAAAGGCTGCCACATGTAGCCTTTTCAAAACACAATTACATTATTGTCAGATAAATAGCAACGCTATTGGAAATTTCCCATGCTTATCACTAAACAAACGGGGCAGTGTGCAACATGGTTGTTTTAGCACGTGGTTCTCAAAGCCAAGACTACATTTTCCATAGATCCCATGCTAACTGCACGTGCGTTAAGAAATATGGTTGCAGCTGCCGTGGTCTTGCTCAACGCCCTGCTGTGCCGTACCAAGCTCCGCGACGTCCCACTGCGTTCCGCAACACCCCGCTACTCCCTCCTCTGCTCCGCGAGGCCCTGCTACAACCATTTGCTCTAGTCAAAGTTTCATTGTCTTCTTGTTACTATAACCGCCACTGTTCCTCAGTCCAACCGCTAGGATTACCATGCGTCATATTTCTAGATATCTGAGTCAGTGTCTGTGTCAAAACCAGCAGTGGCAACGGTGACAGACGTTCGGGGTTTCTGCCTCGCCGCTGTCGCACCGAATGCTTGCTCACGGGAAATTGTTGGGTCTTTGTAAATTAGTGTGGCCTAGACCTTCTCCATCTGTCAAGGGTCTTGAAAGAACTCCTAGGATTTGATCCTATAAATAAAACCTAATTGAAAGTCATTCTTTTTTGTAAAGTTAATCATCTAAGTTGTCATGTGAAATAAAAAAAGTGTGAGTGTTTCCGTTGTGTAATTGTAAGTTGCGTTGATTTGTATGTATTCATATTCCATATCAACTCTAGTGATTCATATACTAAGCAGCGGCGGCTGGTCACTCAAATAATTGGGGAGGACGGGCGACTGGGTGGCTCACTTGGCAGAGCGTGCGCCCATATACAGAAGCTTTAGTCCTCGACACAGTGGTCGCGTGTTCAATTCTGACCTTCGGCCCTTCGCTGCAGGTCGTTCACCCTCTCTCCCCTTTCGTGTCTAAAGCTGTCCTATCTGATAGAGATCATCGTCCATCGCGACGTTTTACGGTCAACTGCCAATTTAGGGGACATCGCCCAACCCTAGTAACAGTAAAAATATTTTAAACACTACAAACGGTAAAAAAATAACTGAGTTTGTGTACCAACAGGTGGCTGTGTCCTGCAACAACAAAGCCGTCGCTTCGTCACTTCTTATTTTCTCTCTTTCTTCCAAACGCTGCCTTCAAGCGCGGTTGGAAATGTTTTGGTTTCTATCGCCTTTGCCGCCACCACGAAGCGCCGAAGCTCGACAAATGGTATTCGGCACAGCCCTACTGAACATCCTCGATGGCAGGCAGCGGTCTGCCGCCTGCAGCGGGTGCGGACCACAGAGCAGCACGTCGGGTTAGGCCGTAACGTTAGTCCCCGTGGTCCTGCAGTGGGTCCAGCCCCGAGACCCGGACGGGGGCAGCACCAGCAGAGGAGCTCTACATCCGCTCATTAGCTTACGGGTCCTTCGGGATGCTACAGCAAGCTAACTGTTGCGTTAGCTAACACGAGTGATAGTAGGTTGCTACTGCTCGCTGGATAAAAAAGGTAAACCTAAATCTGGAAAAAAAAGGGAAATTTGGCCTCGGATGAAAAAAAACTAAATAAAATGAATTTTTTAGTGTTGGGTTTAAAATTAGGCTAGTTTGTATAATTTGCACGTTATAATTTACTTTATTTTCTTATATGCTACTGTATGAAACGTGATTGCTTAACTGCCAAAAGATCACTGCCAGTTCATCAATTGAAGACAGAATTTTTCATTTGTCATTATCAATTTTCATTAGACCAACGCGCTGTCAATCTTGTGTTCTGGTTGTTTATTGGATAGGGAGGATGTCCTCCCTCAAAGCATCATATTATGTATTCTGGCCAATAACAGAGGAGCATAAAAAAAATAACATAAAATTGATATAGAAGATGCTTGCTCTCCCGACTGCTCTTTCCCCTTCTGACCTGCAGGTGTCACTGTTGATGCACTTTAATCGAAAATTACAAAAAGAAATTGCAAAAAAGAGAGAGAAAAAAATACCATATTAAAAAATATACTGAGATTTGGTTAGGGTTTATTTCAACAAATTACTTTTTTTCTTTCTTTTTTTTTAAATGATTTCCTTCTTGCCTCTCCCAAATAGAGGAGGAGCAACCTCCTCTGCCTCTGTGGACCAGATGCTGTATAACTACAATAATACAGCATCTTATGTGTTTCCAGTCTACATCCACGACATTCCACTTCCAGGATTGCTCCGGTACAAATCGGAAATTGCGCCAAATGTCCAACTTTTCAGCCGGATGTCCCTTACCTTCCGTTTTCTTTGTGTTGTTTTAACCCCAGCGCTGTGGAGGAAGGTCTGGCAACGCGAGACTACCACTACCATTGCTACTACACTATGACCCCCCCCCCCCCAAGACCTCTCAGGTCATCTGGGACAGGTCTACTACTACACTATGACCCCCCCAGACCTCTCAGGTCATCTGGACGGTCTGCTACTACACTATGACCCCCCCAGACCTCTCAGGTCATCTGGGACAGGTCTACTTTCTGTCCCCAAGTCGAACTAAACAGGGTGAAGCCTTTCAGTTTCTATGCTCCTCATATCTGGATAAACTCCCAGAAACCTGTAGATCTGCTGCTACTCTCAGTTCTTTTAAATCAAGTCTGAAGACCTTTCTTTTGATGCTGCCTTTCTTTAAATTAATGCTCATTTCTTAAAATTTCTTATGCTGCACTGTAACTTTTATTCTTGTGTTTTATGTGTCCTAATGTTTCTATTTTGTTTTTAACTGTCTATTCATGTGTTTTATTAATTTTTAATGCTTATGATTTTTAACTGTTTGTACTTGTGTTTTATCTGTTTAACTGATTTTGTGTAAAGCTCTTTGAATTGCCCTGTTGCTGAAATGTGCTCTACAGATAAAGCTGCCTGGCCTTGCCTTGCCTACCAAATAAACTATTTGCTTTGATATCAGAGGAAATTCAACTGAAGGGTTGAACCCTAACAGACAGCAAGGGGGCATCTGTAGTGCCCTCTATGCAAAAGTAGTAAATGGAATCTGGGTACCAAGAGCTCGACAAAATGTCCCTGCGCGCAATGAGAGATATTTGTAGCTGAAACACATTGTCGAACATCAAAAGTTTGTCTGGTGCCGCTCAAAAGCAAGAATCCTTTTTTAAATGACGTACGTCCTGTTACTGTGTGCTGGTGAGGACGAGGCTCACGAGGGACTCTGTGGAATCAAGCTCCTACTTACGGCTGTCGTAACAGATGTTGCCGAGGGCCCGGCCGGTCTGCAGCAAAACCTCCTGGTCGCTGGAGTTCAACAGCTGAGTAAGCGGCGGGATGAGGCAGGCGTCGACACAAGGACTCCGCATGAACTCTGAAAGTGAGAAAGGTGTGTGACAGAGAGTGGATGTCAGGTCAGTCCGTGTGGGTTAAGAGCATCAAAGTGCTTCGTTACTCACATGTCCTGCAACTTTACTGCTAGCAGCGTGCATGCAGTGATGCCTTGAACAAATGCAGAAAGGTACAATGTCACGGAGATGTGAACCGTTACGATGCGTAGGCGGAGACTTTTTAAATGCTGTAAGCAAAATGCAAATTAACAGCATTTAGATCACACTTTTCTAGTCTTACCGATTAATCTTTAAAGTGATATCTGGCTGCAAAGATGAAGTCAAGGATTAAATAAACCACATTATAAAGCATAGGGGAATTCAGACTACTGCATAGCATGTAAATAGTGTTTATGTAAATTAACTCTCATGTTGTCCTTGGGTCTAATTGACCCCATTTTCATTTTTTTTGTTGTCACAAAAAATGGGCCATTGACATATGTTCTTGAAATGTCAACATTAAAAATATATCAAAACAACTTTGGGAAAAAAAAAAAAAAAAAAA
>NC_045751.1:6492157-6494539 GCF_008692095.1 Etheostoma spectabile
CAACATTGAAAAAGTGACAAAAATGTCAGAAAAAAACAATGATGTTGAGGAAAAAAAAAAAGCCACCGAAATGTGTTTTTTTTTTTCATGGTTGACGGGAAGACCCATTGCACGTGCTGTCTATTTTTCACATTAAGCACGCATTCAGCCCTCTTTATCTTGCGCTAAACAGCTAGTTTGTACCCAGTTGTTTCGGTTTATTCCATATCGATTTGGTTCTGGACAATTCCCTGTAAACCTTCTCAGATTCTGAGGATTTTACAATTTACAACGTTGGTCTGGTGCAGCCTTAAACAGTCGTGTCAGTTCAAATTGTCAGACAGAAAGGGAGTTGTCTTCAGCCCAGCAGTCACTTGGCTGCTTGCGGACCTTTCCGGGAGCAGTGACAGATAAATGCCGGCGGGTTGGTGCCAGGCTTGGCGAACTGCTGGGGAGTGATCATTAGCTGCCGTCATGCGAGCTGCTAAACACCCGTTCATTATCCTAACCTTTTCTTGCCCCGAGTTCTAGTCATGCTTTCTTTTTTTCTACTTTAAAAGCTTCCACTGCGTCTCCTGCATTATGGAGACTTGGAGCCCTCTGACCCTGCAGTTACGCAAGGTTTGTGACCCTACGCAGTAACGGGCTGCTAAAACTAGCCCCGTCTGAAATGGCCTGTCAATCAAACATGCTACTGTCTGATTCTTGAAATATTTCAATCCATAGAAAAGTACTAAAATATCCATTGCTGACACTGTTCCCCTGAATAATGGCTTCATGAAGAAAAACATGGACAAACTCAATGGATGAGAGCGATAGAAAGTGTAAAAAATGAAATACTGACAAATGGAGGGACAGACAGTCAGGATGTTCCTGGGTGGATGGGCTTGGAAACCCCGAACCTCACCATTTTTGGCCACCTCGGCTATGATGTTGGCTACTTTAGGGGTGCAGGAGGACTGGGGGGTCAGCAGGGTGGGGAGCAGGGGAAGAATGCCCATCTCCTGGATCTTCACACTGGCCTCGGTGTCTGCAGGAGAAAAAAAAAAAGAGATGATATTCAATCACATTAATGCATGCTCCTCAGAAATGCAAGGTGAGTACATATTCTCCCTATCAATGCCATAGCCGTATAATTTCTTTGGGCAAAAGACAGGGCGAGTATTTTGAAAAACTACTTGAACAACTACTTGCAAAACGAATGTTTAGTCTGGCTTTAAAGGCGTAGCGGTGGTGTGACAATTTCATTTTTTCATTTTACAGTTTTCTATGGTCACTCTTTCTACTGTGTGATATTTGTTTTTACTCTTGGTTTCTGATGTCAACATCAGCCCTTTGGATACCTGCTGGTTGTAAAGTGCGATATAAATACATTTCGATTGATTGACATGTGCAACCTGCAAATTTACCCTCTGTATGAGACACTCTGCTGGAGCTCCTGTCTCTTTAAGCACCCCCCCCTCCCGAAAAAAAAGCCCAGTCTGCTCTGATTGGCCAGCGAGCTTCATGGACTCTCCACTGCGTTCCGGTCAAGGGGGTGAGCCCCTCCTCTAACGTAGCTCCCATGGCGCCATTTCAATGCTACCAAGCCATCACCTGCCGTTAGCATCCCATTGACTCCCATTCATTTTGGCGCCACTTTGACAGCGAATAACTTTACATCCGAAGCGTTTTCAAGACTATTTGTCCGTTGTTCATTTCTGAAGAAACACGACAATGTATAAAAAGGCTCCGTTAGCTTGTAGCTCACGACGTTTTTGAAAAAAATAGGCTAACGATTGTGTCATAACCACGCGACTTCCGGTCGCGTAGTCGACAAATCACCGTATTGCAAAGAGAAGCTTGCAGAGAGTATGGACTTACATTAGCTGTTTAGGTTTAATTACTAATGTTAACTAGCATGTTAGTTAGCAGTAATTAGCATATGCCTTTGTTAATGTTAGCTAGCATGTTAGTTAGCAGTAATTAGCCTGTGCCTATGTTAATGTTAGCTAGCATGTTAGTTAGCAATAATTAGCATATGCCTTTGTTAATGTTAGCTAGCATGTTAGTTAGCAGTAATTAGCCTGTGCCTATGTTAATGTTAGCTAGCATGTTAGTTAGCAGTAATTAGCATATGCCTTTGTTAATGTTAGCTAGCATGTTAGTTAGCAGTAATTAGCATATGCCTTTGTTAATGTTAGCTAGCATGTTAGTTAGCAGTAATTAGCATATGCCTTTGTTAATGTTAGCTAGCATGTTAGTTAGCAGTAATTAGCCTGTGCCTATGTTAATGTTAACTAGCATGTTAGCTAGCAATAATTAGCATGTGCCTTTGTTAATGTTAGCAGAGAGAGAGAGAGAGAGACCGACAGAGAGAGATTTTTTTTGATTTTTAAAAAAACACTTTATTTTACCAAATCA
>NC_045751.1:6494549-6494678 GCF_008692095.1 Etheostoma spectabile
ACATGTATTCCTTCAATAATAAATAGAGCCAAAAGAGATATTGCAGAACCAATAATCCACACATGTACCTAAACACACCGTTAAACACCAGACCTCCTCCTGTAACACGTCTCCCTGAACACACCGTTA
>NC_045751.1:6494703-6499716 GCF_008692095.1 Etheostoma spectabile
CGTTAAACACCAGACCGCCTCCTGGTAAACACGTATAACCTGAACACCCCGTAAACCCAGACCTACTCCTGTAAACACGTATCACTGAACCCACCGTAAACACCAGACTCCGCCTGGAACACGGTCTACCGAACAACGTTAAACACCCGGACCTTCCTCCTGTGACACGTCTACCTGAACACACTGTTAAACACCAGACCACCTCTGTAACAGTCTCCCTAAAAACACCGTTAAAAAACCAGACTCCCCTGTAACCGTCTACTGAAACCCCGTTAAACACCAGACTCCTCCTGTAAACACGTCTTACCGAACACCCCCGTGAAACCACCAGACCTCCTCCTGTAACAGTCTACCTGACACACACGTTACACACCAGCCTCCTCCTGTAAAAACGTCTACCTGAACACCCCCGTTAAAAACACCAGACCTCCTCCTGCTAAACCCGTCGCCCTGAACACACAGTAAAACCACCAGACCTTCCTCCTGTAACAAGTATCCCTCTGGAACACCCCGTTAAACACCAGGACCCTCCAGAGAGACACACGTCCTCCTGAACACCCCGTTTAAACACCGACCTCCTCCTGGAACACGTCTGACATGAAAACCACAAGTTAACACCAGACCCCTCCGTAACACGTCTACCCTGACACCCCGTCTTTTGTTTGTTAAATGAACACCAGACCTCTCCGTGTAATCAGTTCTACTGACACAACCGTTAAACACCAAGACCAATCCCCTGTAACACTCTCCTGTAACACACGTTAAACACCAGACCTCTCCGAAACGTCTGAACCCCGTAAAAACTCACCTGTAAAACACGTCCTACCCTGAACACACCCGTTAGAAAACTCAGGACCTCCTCCGGAACAAGTCTCCTGAACACCCCGTTTAAAACACCAAGACTTCTCCTGTAATCACTCTCACGAGAACACGCCGTTACACACCCGACCTCCCCTGAAAAAACACTACTCCCTTAACACCCGTAAAACACCAACCTCCTCTTTAACAATAGTCTACCGTGACAACACCCTTTAAAACACGCAGACTCCTCCTGATTAAACACGTCTACCTGAACACACCGTAAACACCGACCTACTCTGTAAACGTCTCCCGAACACAAAAAACACCAGACCCTCCTGTAACGGAGCATAATGCGTCCTTAATAACACCAAACCGGTCCCTAAACACGGCGATGTCATTCATGCTGATAAAACCTAAAATCACCCAGACCCGCTCTAACAGAGAGATGAAAACAGGAAGTCATTCCCTGTCCCGACCTGTCCCTCTACTCTACCTTCCTGCTGCTATAGATGGACTACTTGGCCTGTCAACGAGAGATTAGCAGATGCCTTTGGAAGCTTCAGCTCGTCTAAACCTGCTCCAAAAATAAAAGTAGTACAAGACACCATCACACCAAGACTCAGGGAGACAGTAGCAGATACCAGAATAGAGGCGAGTCTCTGCATTCACTAAGCAGTGACAAAGGAGTCTCTACTGTCACAGAGAATGGACATCAGGCAACAGTTGTCGGGTTGAAGAAAGACAAACAAAAAAAGCGGTCCAGCGATGGCGCCGTGTAGAATCCTCCAGGAGATCCCGGTCCTCTTCGGCAGAGGGAGGTTATACAGAACCCGCCAGGCAGGTTTACGCCACTGTCCACCCTAGTCTCTGTCTCCACCACAAGTGTCCCGTCTCCCGTCAGCTGAATCTGTTCAGGAACTTTACACAAGTTCTTGTACAACCCCTTCCCCGTGACGGTATGCAAGTCCACAACCGCTCGCTGAGTCCGCAAAACCAGTTAACATAATCCCAGAAACAACCATCCAGCCTAGGAACAAATTCAAAAACTCCGGGGAAAAAGGATCGCTCTCATCAGGAATGTCGACCCCAGCACAGTTGTCCAGGAGCATCTGAGTTCAACCTCCGTCAGTCTCACAGACACCTCCCCAGAACAGTCGGGTCTGACGAAGAGACCTCTGCCCCAGAAAGAAGGCAGACTGGACCATAGAAGGGGGGCGCGAGAGGAGGGATCTATACCCGGTAGAAACCATTGCGGCGCTGTAATCCAAGAGGAGCGCCCTAGACTGCCGACAGAGGGGAGCAGAGAGACCGAGCGATGTCTGGAAGAGGGACAGTAGACGTTGTGGGAGGAGAGGGATGGCACGAGAGACATCGGACAGAGAACAGAGTGAAGGAGGAGAACTTTCTGTCATTGGTGGACAGAGAGAGAGACAGAGAGAGAGAGAGACAGACAGAGAGAGAGACCCTTATAGTAAACCTCCGACCCTGTAGATGTACTCACTGTTGTTGGCGAGTGCTTTGAGCAGGCAGTCCAGACAGCTCTCCACGCTGTCGGTGGCTCGGTCTGTGGACGCTAGCTTC
This sequence comes from Etheostoma spectabile, assembly GCF_008692095.1. Lineage (NCBI taxonomy): Eukaryota > Metazoa > Chordata > Actinopteri > Perciformes > Percidae > Etheostoma > Etheostoma spectabile. The sequence goes on from NC_045751.1 coordinate 6,497,086, forward strand.
AGCTTCTCCAGGGCTTCACTCAGGTTGTCTGAGAACGAAAAACATCTCATCAACACAAGGGCTTTTCTTTTAGGGACATGATGAAGGCCGGTGGATTAGATTAGACTTTATTCATCCCACAACGGGGACATTTTGTTGTCCCAGAAGCAGCATTTGCTTCAATAAAAGCAGAAAACTAAAACACACAAACAAGTAAGCACACAAGAAATACAGGCAAACAACAGACAATGATAATGTGTACGGATGCAATACAAAAAATGACGTATAAAACAAAAAATAAAATAGGCTAAGTTGGAGAACATCCGCACTGTTGTGTTGACTGTACGTGGAGATGTTAAGGTCTGGAGCAGTCATTGTCATATTTCCTATCATTACGTGGACCGCAAACCTATTCAAAATTGTAATAGAATTTTTGCCCTCTACCTTGGTTTGGACATGGTAGAACGAGGAGAACAACTGAATGACCGATGAGGCAGGTGTGTAGAGGGCTCATTCTCTGTGACTCCACCTCATTGACCTTTTCTGGGCAGGTTGGGGGCACGGACTGTGGTCTTGCTGTCGGCCTCGCTTCCGCTGTTGCTGCTTCACTATTAGGCACTGTCACCACTGAGCGTGTCTGCCTTTACTACAGCACTCGGTTCTGCCTCAAATCGTGCATCGATGCTCATTGCTCTATAGTCCTGTGTTATTGTAAGAATGCCTAAATGCACGTGATCGTCAGACGCCTCCAGCATTTACAGTTGCATACGCTCACCACGACGAACGGAATGAAACGTGCTTCTGTACCGACCTGTCCTCTACATCTAGCACTTGCCGTGCTCTGCGACTATCATTATGTAAGGATAGGACACTTGGCCTAGTTCCACGGCAGATATATCTAGATCAGCTCCGAGGCATTTGGACACTTACAGCACTCAAGTCTATCAAACAGCGGATGAGTCTGAGGATGGGAAGAGGGGTATAAACCTGGACTCTAAATACTAGTGTTTAGCATACTAGCATTGATCCAGGGCGACTCAACAGTGCACAGCATGGACAAGTCAGCAAACTACACGGACAGGTAACAGTACAGTTCATGTCAGCATCCTTCGGGCATAAACATCCTCCAATTATAGAGGAGCTCTAGAGTCATGTCTGGTATATCTCCTAAACAGGTGAAACCGTCTCATACTAGTCCACAGGAATGGAACTCAGGAACGTTGTTGGGTTGAAAAAGAAACAAAGCGGATTCCAGCGCTGCGACTTAGGGGGGGGGGGGGCATAGGCCTGCATGATAGAAGTCCATACTCATCTCTGTTGAGAAGTTAGCCTTCTTAGACCCCAATATTGCAGAGCTATCCTCAGTACGGTCCGAGCGAGAAGTTTAACAGACGCTATTCTTACACGTCCAATGAGTTCAGGTTTCAATTAACATAAATATAGTACCGGACAATAGCTCAGAGGATCCGGAACCATGTGTCGTGAGACAGGAACAAAAAAACACACTATGCTCCTCTGTCTCACACAGTGTCGACTCCGCTCGGAGTCGGTTGCATCACATTGCGCTTCCTATCTGTGTTCTCAGTTGAATCCTTATTACATGCAAGTCATGACTGTGGGGGTGTCTAAGATGAGGCAAGTGGCCATTAGTACAATCCACCATTGCCCGCGGAGGCATGGTAGAGCAGTCCAGCTACTTCCGCTATTGTTACCGTAAGTACTGGGGCTAATTATCATTTGAGACTAGCAACCAGAGAAGAACATCCAGGCAATCGATAAGATTAAAGTAGTGCCCCTAAAAGCCTACACAGCTTAGAGCAAGTCAAGATGAACAATTACAAGCATCTGCAGTATAAAAAAAAGACTAAGAAACAGATAGAGACGACTACAGGAGTAGAGAGCAGTTAACTCAAGATAACAGAGAGAGAGTACCATAGTATCAGTTAAACAGGCCTCGACCCTGCTTAAATTGATTATCATGATTTAGACACTTGTTGTTGCGAGTTGCTATACTGTAGTCAGGCATTAAACGGGATTCTCTACCTGAACAGCCATCATGCCCACACTCGAGCTAAGTGCAGCGTGGCAAATGATGGCAGTGCGTGTGGAACGCTAGGCTTCGAGTTCTTGATCTCGAGGCAATGAAATATCACTACGCACAAAGCAGAACACTGGAATAACTTATCGACGTATGAACACAGAGTAAATGGTTAGCTACGGTCGCAATCATACAACACAAGTGGCTTTTGCTATTAGGGAGCATTTATGAAGCTCGTTCGGACATTTATGATTAGACTCTTAAGACTATGCATTCTGCAGTCGATCGACGACACAACGGATCTAGTGTAACTTGCTCCGTGTGCGGAACTGCGTATAGCAGTGGCATTCCAGAGATATGCCTAATGGGGAGCTGCTAATAAAAAGGGCAGATAATTAGATAGCTCGAATAAACGGAGCAGTTAGGACAACAACACGGGGGGGGGGGGCTGACTAGTATAGCATGCCTTTACGTCAAGATATCCTACAGTGCTTGAGCGGGATGCACGAACAGCACGAGCAATTTGTAAGTAAGGTTGTTAAGTGAGTCTAGACTAGAGCTGTCCCGGAATGTATGACGCAGAATGGTTGTCAGTGTAAATAAAGGGGAGTTGA
>NC_045751.1:6499741-6504498 GCF_008692095.1 Etheostoma spectabile
CTTGGAAGACCGAGTAAGCAAAATGGCGTCAATAAAGTAAAGTTTGAAAGTGCGGTTTGCTATGATACAGAAACATATTGCGTGTACACAGTACGTTAAATTAATTTGAATATTGTAATAGAGTGATGAAGCAAAGAGTCTGTAGCATCATTAATTATATAACCTGTGAGCACTAGCGCTCTGCATAGATTGAATTTCGTTTTCGGTTTCGATTTTGGCTCCCACGATTACCTCTAAAATAGTACACTCGATGTAAAAACGATGAGTACTGTTTGCCATTCTATTTGTTCTGTTTTGTAATTTCCTCTCCCTCGGTGGTTTCTGAATGGCGCGACAACACACGTTCATTGCACACATCCTGCCCATCGCCTCACCGAACGCCAAAACACGCTTTCAGATACCTTCAGGGAGGCAGGTCGCGTGCTGTTTACTGCGCTGGAATTTAAAAAACTTGAGAGCTGAGAGTAACGTGGCAGAGGAGGGTCAGCCACGCGCATGCGTTTGTAAGCAACAAAGGCACAAGACAATCTCCCACTGTCTGGGAAAGTTGGCTTTCGAGTGAATACGAGCACGACGAGCAAGAACATGCATACGTGCAGGAACTGCTACCCGGTGTGGCTGCAAGTCAAGGGAACGACACACAATTTGTTTAACACTTGAAATTAAACACAGAAAAGTTGACATATGACAATTAATAAGAAAAAAGAAAAGGCAAATCCACTCCCTCAAATCTCACGTAAACCCCAGAATCCCTAAAAACACACACTGTACAGTCGCAACTCCGTATCGTTGAATCCGGAAAGACGGCAAAATAATAACCGATCTGTCCTATTATTCAGCTAAAGCCGTGCGCTATAGGTAACTTATTAGCGTTTAATGCGCCGGTCCTGATGGATGGGCAACGCCTTTTATATCCGGATTGAGTGCTGGAATTTGGTTTTATATTTTGCCAACATGTTTGCCTACTTGTTTTAAGAGTTGTGGAAGAATCACGGGAATAAATACTTTTATACTTGATTGAAGATTTATTATTTAGAACTATATGTTTATAGTTCAAAAAGTAGCCTACAATAAATGTTTCAATGTTTTAAGAATTGGTGTGACATGCTATGTCTTGTATAATTAATCCAACACTTTACAAAGTCATGTGGAATTAATGTGTTACACTAATCAGGTTTCAATATTGCACCAAAATAATCGTGATTATGAGGTTTTTCCGCAACAAATCGAGCGAGTCCGTACTGTGACGCCATAAATATGAAAAGTGAGTACTTGTCAATACAATAATTGATACCGATGTTAAAGAGTCACAGGAAGTGTGTGATGTAGATGGTAGGGAAGAAACAAAACGACTACACAACCATCAGTAGTGCAGTAGCTTGTTGCTATCTGACCGCTGGACGCGGATGATGACCTGCGCATTACTACTGTACTTACCCCAGGGTGGGGTATCAGTGTGGTGCTGACAGAAGAGCAACTCAGGAACCACACAGTGTCAGTAGGGGGGGGCGAGAGGGGGGGGGGGTGTTGTCAGACGAGGATGTCAGCTGGGATGATGGAAAATCTAGAACTGTTCTCAACGTTACTGGTACTACATCAGTATGTATACAAAACGGTGCTGGTACTGTACACATACATTACTAGTACAATACCTAGGGTACGGTACTTACAACAATCAGTACTGAATTACAAGCATTACTGGTACTACAACAGCTGTATGAGTCATCTGTACATACAATCATAGTGGTTGATTACAAACTAGACTGGTATTACAACAGTACTGGTATTACCAGGATGACTGTAATCATCAGTACTGGTATACCTCTGGTATAACACTCAGGTACTGGTATCCGGGTTTTATCTGCAATGACACGGCTTATGAACGTTAAATAACAAATAAAACAACTGTGTAAAGCATCTGGACGACGAGCTGGACCCTAGACCACGGGGGTCAAACTCAACTTCACTTAAGGCCAACCTGGAAAATAAAAAAATCCGCTCAAGGGCGACCTTTAGTTTATTGCTATGCTTTTATTTAATGAAAAGGGGAAATATCTTTTGACTGCATTGTTGCCTATGTCACGAGCCTCTCACTTTCAGTTTGGTCGACAAAGTCCTTAAAAGTCGCATGAAAAAGTCTCATAGAAAAAGAACCCAAAACGTGTGAAAAGTTGAACAAAACTTCAGAAAAAGCTACAAACCGGTGGACCAAAATGTATGGTAAACCTAACTTGATATGGGGCCCGTATCATAATCTCACGGGCCGGATTTGCCTATGGGGCCAGGATCATCATCTGGCAAGGGCCGGATTTGATAATGGGCCCGGATCATAATCTGCAAGGGCCCCGGATTTGATATTGTCCGATCATAATCTGCAAGGCCGGATTTGATATGGGGCCGTATCATAATCTGCAAGGGTCCGGCTTTGATAATGGGCCGGATCAGAATCGCCAGGGGCCGGATTGATATGGGCCTGATCAAATCTGCACGGGGCCGGATTTGATATGGGGCCGGATCATAATCTGCCCGGGGCCGTATTTGATAGCGGGCCGTATTATAATACTGCAATGGGTCCGGATTGATATGGGCCGAGCATAATCGTCCAAGGGGCCGGTATTTGGCCCGCGTGCCTTGATTTTGACACTGTTCCCTAGACTTTAAGGGTGCCGCGCACAGGACAGTCGTCCACGCGTCGTCTGCTCACACACGCTGCATTGTGCTTCGTGTGCGCGCTCTGCGCGCGCCCGCGCGCCCACCGCAACCCACACACGCCCCACCACACACACAACACACACACACCACACCGCACACACAACACACCCACACACACCCACACACACAACACACACCCCCCACACACAACACACTACAACACCACACACACACACACCACACCACCACACACCCCTAAACCCCAGGAAAATGCCCCCTTTCTTCTTCTTTGCTCCGCTGGTTTTTCCTCCTCAACTGCAGACGGTTCAGGGTCTTTTCTGTTGAACGTGAAGACAGAAATACACATCTGCCTTCAGATTCAGTCCGATTTTAAAAAAGCACACGCACCTTGGTGTTTACGTTTTTATAAACTTTCATAAAACAAGTTATTACTGCGCTGTTGGGCATGCTGGGTTTTTTTGTTTCTTCTCCTTTTTCTCTGTTTTTGCCTTGTTTGTGTCGTAAAGAAAGCAAAAACCCAATAATATCCAGTGGTGAAACAAGTATTTTCAATATGCTGCGATTTTGCAAGTTTCCTGCTTAACGAAGCATGTAGGGGTCTGGAATTTCCCTGTAATTACTATTCATGGTACACTTCACCTGTGTGAGACAGTCCGTTGATCTACAAACAAAAATCCAGAAAATCACATGTCTGATTTTTGAATAATTACTTTGCATTTTAATTGCATGACGCAAGTATTGATACAGACATCAAGCAAACTTACACTACACATTCAGGCAACGTTTCCTGTATTTTTTTAGTCCTTTGTCTAAAACAAAAATCCAGAAAATCAATTTGTCTGATTTTTTAAATAATTAGCTATTGCAGTTTATTGCAAGATCATTCCGTTCCTGAAGTTCTTGACACAGTTCGCACACCCTGCAGCGGATCTTGGCCCCCTCCCCCGTACGACCTCTCAGTTCCTGGGTCTGTCGCTGGGCACACTGACTTTGAACTCCCTCCACAAGATTGCTATTGGGTCGGGTCTGGAGACTGGCTAGGCCCCTCCATGACCTTAGGACTCCAGGACCTTGAACGCTTCTTACGGGGCCACTCCTTAATTTGCCCTGGGTGTGTGTTTTCAGGTCTTTGTCATGCTGAAGACCCCCGCCACGCCCATCTTCAATGCTCTTACTTGAGGGCAGGAGGTGGTGGGCCAAGATCTCGCGATGCATGGCCCTTCTCTCCATCCTCCTTCATATCTGCGGTCCTGTCCCCTTTGCAGAAAAGCCCCGCCCCCAAGAATGAAGGTTCCACCTTCAGCTCACTGCTGGGAGGGTGTTTCTGGAGTTTACTCATTCCTTCTTCCTACTCCAAACACCGCTCCTGTAGTTTAGACCAAAAAGCTCTATTCTGTCCATCAGACCACATGACCTTCTCACTCCCGTTCCTCCTCTGGACCACCGAGGGTCCATGGCAAACTTCAGATGGGGTCTGGACATACTCTGGTCTTGAGCATGGGGGGCCCTGCGTCCCTGCCAGGATCCCCATCCATGACCCCGTAGCGTGGGTACAACGGTTTTTTCGTTGAGACTGTGCCCAGCTCTCTTCAGGTCATTGACCATGTCCTCTGCCGTGTAGTTCTGGGCATGTCCCTCGCCTTCCCTCACGATCTTGATGCCCCATGAATGAAGATCGTGCAACGGAGTCCCGCCGAGGGCAATTAACATCCTTTTTGAAACTTCTTCCATTTTCCTAATAAACTGCCCAACAGTATTGCCTTCCTCACAAAGCCGCTGGCCTCTGGTCCTGTCGACCCCCCCCAGCCTGGTGCAGCATTGAATAAGTCCAAGGCCAGGGGAATCGTTCAGTCAGATGCATAGTTAATCCGTACCCCTCTGACCCCGAGACACTCGCCCAAAGTGCGGTTGCCATGATACAAGAAACAATATTGCGGTGTAAGTGACGTTAAAATTAATTTGAATGTGTAATTAGAGTGATGAAGCAAGAGTCTGTAGCATCATTTAAATTATATTAACCTGTGACCTAGGGCTGTGCAATTAATTGAATTTCGGTTTCGGTTTCGATTTTGGCTCCCAACGAT
>NC_045751.1:6505328-6505545 GCF_008692095.1 Etheostoma spectabile
CAATATTGACCAAAATAATCGTGATTATGATTTTTCCCAAAATCGAGCAGCCCTACTGTGACCATAAATATTGAAAAGTGAGTACTTGTAATAAAATAATATGAATACCGATGTTAAAGATAAACAGGAAGTGTGTGATGTAGATGGGAGAAAAACAGGAACTACAACACCATCAGGTAGTGCAGGTGTTGTAGAGTCTGACCGCGGCCGGGATGAA
>NC_045751.1:6505613-6506572 GCF_008692095.1 Etheostoma spectabile
GATCTACCTCTTGTGGTGCTGAAGCGAACGCACCTCCGGGATCACACAGGTCCATGTAGGGGGGGGGGGGGGGGTTGGGTGGGATGTTGTCCATGATTTGGATGTCAGCTTGGTTAACATCACTACTGGTACACATCCGTTAATAACTGGTACTACAACAGTACTGGTACTACAACAGTACTGGTACTACAACAGTACTGGTATTACAACAGTACTGGTACTACAACAGTACTGGTATTACAACAATACTGGTATTACAACAGTACTGGTATTACAACAGTACTGGTATAACATCAGTACTGGTACTACAACAGTACTGGTATAACATCAGTACTGGTATTCAGGGTTTATCTGCCATTACACGGCTTATGAACGTAAAATAAAAAAAAAACACTGTGTAAAGCATCTGGACGACGAGCTGACCCTAGACCACGGGGGTCAAACTCAACTTCACTAAGGGCCACGCTGGAAAATAAAAAAATCACATCAAGGGCCAGACACGTTTAGTTTATTGATATGCTTTTATTTAATGAAAAAAAGGGAAATATCTTTGACTGCATTGTTGCATATGTCACGTAGCCTTCTCACTTTCAGTTTGGTCGACAAAGTCCTGAAGAAGTCAGGAAAAAGTCGTCATAGAAAAAAGAACCCAAAACGTGTGAAAAAGTGACAAAAACGTCAGAAAAAGCTACAAAAACTAGGTGGGCCAAAATGTATTGTGAACCTAAAGTGATATGGGGCCGGATCATAATCTGCAAGGGGCCGGATTTGATATGGGGCCGGATCATAATCTGCAAGGGGCCGGATTTGATATGGGGCCGGATCATAATCTGCAAGGCCGGATTTGATATGGGGCCGGCATCTCTAATTCCGCAACGGGGCCGGATTTGATATGGGGCCGGATCATAACTGCAAGGGGCCGATTTTTATAGGGGGCCGATCATAATCGCAAGGGGCGG
>NC_045751.1:6507005-6510812 GCF_008692095.1 Etheostoma spectabile
GTGTGGGTGGGGGCCTTGAGTTTGACCATGTGCCCTAGATGTATAGGGGCCGACGCACAGGAAAGGCGTCCACGCGTCTTCTGCTCACACCCTGCATTGTGCTTCGTGTGGGCGGCGGCAGCACACACACACACACACACACACACACACACACACACACACACACACACACACACACACACACACACACCACACGCACACACACACACACACACACACACACACACACACACACACACACACACACACACCTAAAACCCCAGGAAAATGCCCCTTCTGCTTTGCTCCAGCTGGTTTTTCTCCTCAACTGTCAATACGGTTCAGGGTCTTTTGTTGAGACGAAGACAGAAATACACATCTGCATTCAGATTTCAGTCCGATTTTAAAAAGCCACACGCACACTTGGTTTCCGTTTTATAAAATCTTCATAAAAACAAGTTATTACTGCGCTGTTTGTGCATGCTGGGGTTTTTTTGTTTCTTCTCCTTTTTCTCTGTTGTTGCGCTTGTTTGTGTCGTAAAGAAAGCAAAAACCCAATAAATATACAGTGGGGAGAACAAGTATTTCATATGCTGCTGATTTTGCAAGTTTTCCTGCTTACGAAGCATGTAGGGGTCTGTAATTTCTGTAATTACTATCATGGTACACTTCAACTGTGTGAGACAGTCTTTGTCTAAAACAAAAATCCAGAAAATCACATTGTCTGATTTTTGAATAATTACTTTGCATTTTATTGCATGACGCAAGTATTGATACAGAAATAAAGCAGAACTTAACAATAACAGTTACAGGTCATACGTTTCCTGTAGTTTTTTTAGTCTTTGTCTAAAACAAAAATCCAGAAAATCACATTGTCTGATTTTTAAATAATTACTTTGCATTTTATTGCAAGATCATCCGTTTCCTGAAGTTCTTGACCAGGTCTGCACACCCTGCAGCGGGGATCTTGGCCCACTCCCCCGTACAGACCTTCAGGTTCCTGGGCTGTCGCTGGGCAATACGGACTTTGAACTCCCTCCAAAGATTTTCTATTGGGTTCGGGTCTGGAGACTGGCTAGGCCCCTCCAGGACCTTGAGACTCCAGGACCTTGAGACGCTTCTTACGGAGCCACTCCTCGGTAATATGTTGAGTTAATTGTACTTTACTTGAGTCTTTTCATGCCACTTTAGTTACTTGTTACTTTTCAAATTTAGATTTTTTTGCACACAAAACAGTTTATAAAGTAAAATGTTTTATATATAAATGTAACTACAACACAGCCATTAACGGGCTATAAGTCCAGCTGAATGAATGATAGACCATTAAACAACAAGTATTACACTTTCTAAAAAGTGATGATTACTCAGCTTTGAGTACTTTTACTTAATACTAACTTTATATACATTTACCTGATGATATACTGCATGCTTTTGCAGGACTTTACTTCTACAGAGTAATTCTACAGTGTGGTATAGTACTTTTACTTAAGTAAGGATCTGAATACTGCCCCACCACTGGTGAGACTGGGGTTTATTTAGGAAAAAAAATAAATATAATATTTGATTTTGTCTTTACTTAATTTTACTTTGAAAAAGCCAATTAAAGATGATGCTCGCATGACGAGGCTACAAAGCTGTCTGTTGAATTAAACCTTGTGTTGTAAGAATTTGTTTTAATTGTATTAATCATTTTTATGCGTTTCCAAACTTTGTTAATTTTAACACATGTTTTAAAAATATCGAAATTAATATCGATATCGCAATCTATCGATATCGCCAATATCACATTTTTTCAATATCGTGCACCCTAGCGTAAATCCGTCAGCTAGCTGACTATCTGTTAGGGTGTGTGACGAGCACCCAGCTCACGATACGAGATTGGGTTCACGAGATCAAGCAAGATTTTCCACCTATGTTACAGAACCTTCAAGAGAAAAAAGACTGGAGAAATAGTCCTTTATTCAATCAAAGTCACAAAATGAAACAAGCACTGAAAGGTCCGCCTTAAACTTAAGCTGCCAAAAGGGCGAATAAAAAAAAAAATCCTCTTTTGGAAATGATCTTATTGCCTTAATTAAAAAAATGACAAAAAAATCCAACCTTAAGGACACCAACTCTTACCGGGGGCATGAGTATAACACCCTATTTCTATAAAGGCAGGCAGAGTTTTATTATTAACCCCGGGGGCCCTGAGGCCATTTTTACAGTAATTTCGTCTGGTTTTATTTATATAAAGCTCGTAAAACATCAACCCTGTTGTCTACAGTCAGATATGAAATCATTTTTTTTTTAGGACAAACGGTTATTAGAATATGGGGTTGCAGTGAGGTCACTTGCATGTTAAAAATGGTTGTAGGGGACAAAAGAAATAAATAAATAAAAAAAATAAATGAATGAATCTTCAGATATGTATTGATATCACAGACATATAGTAACCCTCTAAACACTTCGTCATATGTCTGGGAGTCACCACTGGAGATGAGAAATATCATCAAACTTTTACAGTTTGACAAAATACATGCATTTTTTCCAAAAAGTCAAGAGCTTTGCTCTCATGAATTTACTTAGCCAATAATAACATAATAATGTCATATTTATTGATATTACAACCCACAGCAATGTTACACAAGCAACCATGTGTCTAAATTATTGTGTCATTATTTGGCTCTCCATAGAGTATATAGGCATTTTGCCGGCTTCTGGCCTTCCATACAAGAGGGGGGCCTTTATCTCCATATTGGAGCATGACCTGAAAAATAAGACAGAAAGAGAGAGAGACGGAGAAGCGAGCAGCGAGCCAGCGGCAGAAATGAGCCAAACGCGATGAATTATGGACATAAGTGGACAATCTTGGATATAACAGTATGGATTTAAAGCCCAAAGAGGCTGCAAGTTCCAGGCTGGATAGAAAACCCCCTGTAGGGCTAGAAAGACCCGGAAAAGACCGCCGTAAAAGCCGAAAACGTCAGGATTCAAACGAAACAAAAAGTGAGTAAATCGCCTGTATGGTTCAAAGTTATTAACTATGAATCAGAGGTTTTTTTACTCGTGGGCGAGTGTTCGGGCTCAGAGGGTTAAACGGATACTATGATCCTGATGAAGTTCCCTGGCCTTTGGAATTAAAATTCCTGCACCAGGCTGGGGGGTCTACGGACCAGGCAAGCGGCTTGGTGAGAGGCAACTACTGTTGGCGCAGTTAATTAGAAAATGGAAGAAGTTCAAAATGATTGTTACTCTTCCACTCGGTTGGACTCGTGCAAGATCTCATTTCAGGGGGCTAATGATCGTGAGGAAGGACGAGGGATCAGCCCAGAACTACACGGCGGACCTGGTCAATGACCTGAAGATAGCTGGGTCCACAGTCTCAAAGAAAACCGTTGGTACCACGCTACGGGGTATGGATTGGATCCTGCAGCGGAGCAAGGTCCCCCCCTGCTCAAGCCAGCGCATGTCCAGACCCATCTGAAGTTTGCCTTGACCTCTGGGTGGTCCAGGAGGAACGGGAGAAGGTCATGTGGTGATGAGACAGAAATAGAGCTTTTTGGTCTAACTACAGTAGCTGTGTTTGGAGTAGGAAGAAGGATGAGTACAACTCCAAGAACACCATCCCAGCCGTGAAGCATGAAGGTGGAACTTCATTCTTTGGGGGGGGGGCTTTCTGCAAAGGGGACAGGACCGCAGCGATTGAAGGGAGGATGGATAGACGGGGCCATGCATCGCGAGACTTGGCCAACAACTCCTTCCTCAGTAAGAGCATTGAGATGGGTCGTGGCGGGGTCTTCCAGCATGACAACGACCTGAAACCACACACCCAGGGCAACTCAAGGA
>NC_045751.1:6510837-6524900 GCF_008692095.1 Etheostoma spectabile
CGACCCATCTTCAATGCTCTTACTGAGGGAAGGAGGTTGTTGGCCAAGATCTCGCGATGCATGGCCCCGTCTATCCATCCTCCCTTCAATACGCTGCGGTCCTGTCCCCTTTGCAGAAAAGCCCCCCCCCCAAAGAATGAAGTTCCACCTTCATGCTTCACGGCTGGGATGGTGTTCTTGGAGTTGTACTCATCCTTCTTCCTACTCCAAACACAGCTACTGTAGTTTAGACCAAAAAGCTCTATTTCTGTCTCATCAGACCACATGACCTTCTCCCGTTCCTCCTCTGGACCACCCAGAGGGTCAATGGCAAACTTCAGATGGGTCTGGACATGCGCTGGCTTGAGCAGGGGGGGGACCTTGCGTCCGCTGCAGGATCCCAATCCATGACCCCGTAGCGTGGTACCAACGGTTTTCTTTGAGACTGTGGACCCAGCTCTCTTCAGGTCATTGACCAGGTCCTGCCGTGTAGTTCTGGGCTGATCCCTCGCCTTCCTCACGATCATTGATGCCCCCTGAAATGAGATCTTGCACGGAGTCCCAGACCGAGGGAGATTAACAATCATTTTGAACTTCTTCCATTTTCTAATAACTGCGCCAACAGTAGTTGCCTTCTCACCAAGCCGCTTGCCTATGGTCCTGTAGACCCCCCCAGCCTGGTGCAGGAATTTTAATTCCAAAGGCCAGGGGAACTTCATCAGGATGCATAGTATCCGTTAACCCTCTGAGCCCGAGACACTCGCCCACGAGTAAAAAAGTACCTCTGATTCATCTGCAGCCGCCTCTCCCACCAGACCTCTTATTACGGTATCTCTTCATACATTGTTATGGGACGAAGCTGCCATTACTGTTCCACCTTGGATGTATGGGTGACAAATAATCTAAATTGAGGTCACTTTATAGTTTTGGGATCTTTGCGAACCCAACCCAATCAAAAAATTAGTACGGACAAAACCCTATGCAGCAAATATGAAAGACTTCAACGACGATGTTGTATTTTATCGGCACACCGGCTAAATCAGCAAGATTAAATAACGAAATGATATAGATCTGTAGTGTGCAACAATAATTTATTTGAAGGCTACTCCAGGGATCACTGATCCCATCAGGATATCCCGTGGTGGGTGTCACTTTCGTATAATATATAAGTTAGACGACCCCGACTCTAAAACAGGTTAGGCAAAAAAGATGGTGGGTACCCTTACCACTTCTGCTGGGAATTGTAGGATTTGGACAAAATTAGGAGGGATTCCGCTGGGCCGCGTTAACGGCATTTCACAAGTTCTTTCAGCAAACCAAGTGGTTAGATATCGTCACATGACTACAGTGATAGTGGGTAGATGGTAAATCTGTTCAAGTTCCTACTTGTCTGTCTCTTGATGTCCACCTGACCCTGATCGACACAGTTGAAAAGCTTGTCATGTAAAATAATAGACTACTGGCCTTGGACCCTGTTCCATGTCATCTCCCCAGGAGGGGGTGGACCATGGTTTGTACCAAAGGAGTCCGTATCTTCAATAAAATCTATGAGAAAAACTGTCCCAACTCCACTTGAGTTCTTAAGCGAATTGCCATTTTCCTTTTGTAACTATAACTCTTGAAACCTGCCCTCAAAGTTAATAGGAACATTTTTGGTCGCTAATACGGTCTTGTTCAGCGATGTGGATCGCGAACTAGTTTCCGATCCACACCAACATGGTTTTGCGTGGGCCAGTTGCAACCACGTGAAAGAAACTTCACCCAGCAATTTTAAACTGGAGTCCACTGTTCAACAACACTGGAATGTGAGCTATTAATAAAGCTGGAACATGGTTAAACCTCATTGGGTTCACCAGTGTGTCTCTGTGTGTACTCAGCACCATTCCACCAATAGGTCCCAAAATGTGCCAGTAGAGATGACAATGCTATAAACATATTCTTAGAAAGTCTTTACAATCATTCCTAGAAAGAGCCAACAGGTCTGACTTGTCTTGCAACTACACAAGTTTTATTACAACTTGCCATTTTCAGCGTGTAGATTGCTAGCAAGTTTGTTGTTGTCGGTTTCCAGAACAGTTTGAGAACGACACCACACAGAGCAGCAGAAGTGAGGACATCCAGTAGAGATGGTAAAGGTTTCTAGTGTCAGGGTATTGGCGTGCGTCCTTGGCGGGGGGGGGGGGGGGCGTGGGGCAGAGATTTTTTGGCGGATCAAGTCTGGTGGCAGGTATGTTAAATTAATGTAGTTTGTCAGTGAATGCAGTTCAGCCTTTTGATGGAGGGTGTGATTTGCCCCAAAAAAAAAACCTCTTATTGTGAAAAAATGGGCAGGACAAACAGACTTCCATGAGTTTGAGGGTCACGGTGAAACTTGAGGGAAGACTTTGCAGATATGCGGTGTCAACCTTCAGTCGTGAGGATCCTGTGGGGTGCGGTCTCTCGCCAGTAGCCTATGTAGGTTACCACAAGGACACGCCTCTTTGTCCCTACCCTCAGCCCTCCTCCCTACGCAAAAACAGTGAGGAAAGGTGGAAACTGAAAACCAGTGACAGTGAAAAAATCTTGACAGCTTAAAAAAAAAAAAAAAAATGTCTGAGGGAGGCGGAGGACACGGACATCAAGAAAAACAATGTAGATTGACATGAAAACACATCATTGATAAATAAATGGTATTTACATATCAGTTCAACAGTTTTCATGCTGATATTGTTGTTTCAATGCCAAAATCTGACTTTCAATACAACGGTATGTCACGTTTTCTAATAGTCTTGATTGCACGTGCAAAGGTTCTGGCTGCGTCCCACCTAACGTTCTCTGGAAGGATCAAAAACCCTGCTCTGGTTATTGGCATTTCTTTAAACCAATCACAATCGTCTGGGCGGCGCGTAAGCGCAGGGACGTAGCAAACGGTGTTTGCAAAATGCCTAGGAGGGAGCTTGGTTGGTGGAGACTGGGTATGCCTAATGAGGAGAGGACAGATGGAGTGCACATGCGGTCACTTTGCGACAAGTAGCAGCATCGCATATAACATGAAACGAGAGGACTTCTGCTAATGTTAACTACGTAAAAAAATGGACCAACTGTAACGAAGTTGGTTCACTGCTGGTACAAGCTAGCATCAAACGCAACCCAAAGGCCGTCAGTTTGATGGTGTTTGAGCGAATGTTAGAAACAAAACCATAGACTAGCTTAACGTTTTTGAATCGCTGCTATAGCTTAGCTACACAGCTAGCTATCAAATCACAACAAAGGCTGTACATCGTGAACCTCGTTCAGCTAATGAGCCATCCACAACAACCACTAGATAGTTAAATGTTTTTGAATCGGCATTCTAGCTTAGCTTAAAAGCTAGCAATCAAAACACAACACAGGCGGTCAGTGGAATGGGGTTTTGAGCTAATGTTAGAAGAAAAACAACCATAGAAGCTTAAACGTTTTTGAAACGACTGTTAGATTAGCTGACAAGCTAGCAATCAAACACACAACACAGGCTGTTCAGTGTGATGGGCGTTTTGAGCTAATGTTAGAAGACAACCAATAATAGAAGCTTAATGTTTTTGATCGGCTGCTAGCTTAGTAACAGCTGAGCAATCAAAACAACTACAAGGCGTCAGCTGAAATGGCTTTTGAGACAACGTTAGCCATTCAAATGCCTAGATAGTAAACATTTTTAAAATGATTCCATCTTTTGTTATTGTTTGTAAGAGAAAAGTTTAGTATTTCGTAGATTTCACAAATGTTCAGCTGGACAGTTATGCCGTAAAACCGTGTACATTTGAGCCATGCGTGACTTAAATCTGCAATGAACATTTGGGAGGCGAGCTCTGGAAAACATGAGCCGGCGATGAGAATTTTACTCAAAAAAAAACAAAAAAGATGAATTTATATAATTGGATTGTCGTGTGTGTGGTTAGACTCGAGGATTTTCTGAATGACCAGGTTCATGAAGGCCAAACAGAGGTGGAGGGACAATAAATGTAACGTCACAATAAAATCTCCACTGGAAACACAATCTGCATTTTAAACCCTTCTTTAGCCTCAGCTTGCACGGCCATGGCAACCACAAACAACCACCCAGCTCCGACGTCACATTACAAAAAAAACAAGATGAAGGACCGGCCAATTGCCAAACTCAAGTTCAAGGTTTGTAAACATACTGCTAAAAGCTGAGAAAACGCTCCACACATGAAGAGTAGAAGCCTTTCATAACAAAATATCCCACCCATTGTTACGAAAATTAGGTTTATATGAAAAATATAGCGGGAGTAGATAGAAGGAATGAGATATAGATTAGATAGATGATGAGAGGAGATGTAGATGATATAGATAGTAGTGATAGATGATAGAGATATAAGGATAGATGCTTAAAAGGTAAGGGATAGTAGAAGATAGATGATGATAGAGTAGATGAGATAATAGATAGATTGAGGTAGTATGATAGATGAGATAAGATAGCTGGGGAGTAGAGATAGATAATGATAGGGAGATAGGTAAGATAGAGTAAAGGATAGAAGATGGAGATAGATGATGATAGATGGAGATAGAAGATAGAATGGATAGATAAGATGGATAGATGATAGATCAAAGATGGATAGAGATAGATAGATAGATAAGTAATGAAGATGAGGATGAGATAGATGTTATAGATAGGATGGATAGAGGCTAGATAGAGGGATAGGTATAGATAATCTAGATAGACGAGATGGATAGGATAGCTGGATCGGATAGCATAGATCGATAGAAAATAGGATGATAGATAGAGAGAAGACTGATGAGATAGATAGGATGATAGATAGATGAGATGATGGAGAGATAGAAAGGAAGATAGAGGGATCGAGGATAGATAGATAGATGGATAGATAGATAGATAGATAGATGGATAGATAAGGATAGTAGATAGATAGATGGATAGATGGGTAGATAGAAGTAGGTCTATGACTGGATAGATAGATGCGAGATAGAGGCTGAAGATCAGATAGATAGATAGATGGAGAAGATAGATAGAATAGAGGTAGATAATGATAGACTAGAGGGATAGATGGGAGGCAGAGATAGACGATGGATAGATAGGATAGATAGATAGTGGAAGATGGCTAGTAGTAGCCGATGGATGATAAGAATGTGATGATGATAGATGGATAGAAGATAGATAGATAGATGGATAAGACTAGATAGGATAGTATGGATAGATAGATCGATGGCTAGATATGGGATAGATAATAATAGATGGATGATAGATAGATAGATGGTAGATAGATAGCAGTGGGTAGTAGAATAGATAGGGCTAGATCGATAGGATGGATAGAGAGATGGATAAAATAATGTAGATGATTTATGATCCACAAAATGGACTTTAACCAACCGTCTTATACTGATCTATGAATCCGAAAGGACTGAGTGATGAGAAGACTCAGTGATCTAAACACGGCACACCAAGAAGTCCCATCGATAACAGGTAAGGATCAGCCAATGTGCAACTGCTAAAATATATGTAATGTTTACATGTATGATACATGTAAATGTAAAAAACCTTGAGGTTGCAGATAGTCAGTAGTGTCCAAAGTCTCATATAGCACCCGAGGTGACATTTAAAGGATTGCCTGGTAGGAGGATTTTCGTAGCGTCCGTGCACATCGAACCTGTGAGCCTGTGAGAAGGAGCTCTCTGTTGGCCAGTGGGTGGAAGTGAGAGAGGTGGAGCTGCTCTATGGGGACCAGTGTGGGTGGAAGGGGGCTCCTCTTGTTGGACCAGTGGGGGGAGATGGAGAGGGTGGAGGTCCTCGTGACCAGTGGGGGTGAGAGGGTGGAGCTGTCCTATGTGACCAGGGGGGTGGAGAGGGTGGAGCTGCTCCTCTGGGGACCGTGTGGGGGGGAGAGGGTGGAGTGCTCCTCTGGTGGACCATGTGAACGTGGTAAGATAGATTGGCTAGAAGATAGTGTAGTGGAGAATGAGCTGCATCCTCTGGGACCAGTGGGTGGAGAGGGTGAGAGTGCTCCTCTGTGGGACAGTGGGGGTGGAGAGGGTGGAGCGCTCTCTGTTGGAACCAGTGGGGGTGGAGAGGTGGAGGCTGCTCCTCTGGTGGACCAGGTGGGGTGGAGAGGGTGGAGCGGCTCCTTTGGAACCAGGAGGGGGTGGAGAGGTGAGCTGCTCCTTGTTGGACCAGTGGGGGGTGGAGAGAGGTGGAGCTGAGCTCCTCTGGGTGGACCAGTGTGGGGTGGAGAGGGTGGAGCTGATCCTCTGGTGGGCAGTGTGGGGTGGAGAGGGTGGAGCTGCCCTCTGGTGGACCATGTGGGTGGAGAGGTGGAGCTGTCTTGTAGGACCAGGGTGTGGAGAGGACGGACGCATGCTCCTTGGTGGACCAGTGTGGGGTGGAGAGGGTGGAGCTGCTCCTCTGAGTGGACAGTGTGGGGTGAGAGGGTGAGATGCGTCCTCTGGGGACCCAGTGGGGGTGCGAGGGGTGGAGCTGCTCCTCTGTGGCCCAGTGTGGGTGGAGAGGACGGAGCGATGCTCACTCTGTTGGACCAGTGGGGGGGGGAGAGAGGACGGAGCTGCTCTCTGTTGGACCAGATGTGGGTGGGAGAGGGGAGCGCTCTCCGGTGGACCAGTGGGGGTGCGATGAGGGTGGAAAAAGCTCTCTGTGGACCACGTGGGGGGTGAGAGGGTGGAGCTGTCCTCTGGGCCAGGGGGGGGTGGAGGAGGAGTGCTCCTCTGTTGGACCAGGTGGGGGGTGGAGAGGGTGGTCTGCTCCTCTGTGGACCAAGTGGGGGGTGGAGAGGGTGGAGGTCTCTTGTTGGACCATGGGGGGTGGATGAGGGTGGAGAGGGTGGTCAGGGTTCTCCATGATAGATACGTGTGTTAGTGACCCCTCTCCACCACAGCTTCACAGGATCGAGGAGAGGAATGAAAGAGCAGCGTTGAGAGAAGAACAGAGATGCAGCGCGCAGCGACGCAAGAAACTGGTGTCAGTTCCGAATTTTCAGCGGAATGAAAGTGTGCGTTCGCGCCTCTTCAAGAAGGCTGAAACTCTCCGTCTCTCACAAATAAACGGCATGAAGGGTTGGGTGATGGCGCATGTGGACATGACACAGCCCTAGGAGGGTTGGAGACAGGGTTCATTCCCCGTGACATAATAACCAATACGTTGCAAGACACTCAACCCACAGTCGCCCCACAGGTGTCTGGCTTGACAATTGCTTTGGATATAAAACAAGTGTGTGCTAATCAGTGGAACCAAAGTGGGGTCGGGACCACAGGGGGGGTCGCGAGCCGGAGAGGGGGGGGGGGGGGTCGCATGTTGATTTCCAGAAATAAACAAAAATTTAAAAACGGATTAGGAGGATAACGCAAGTATGTAGCGTGATTTTACATACAAGATCAAACTTAGTGGCTAAATTTCAAATAAAACCAAGCAAATAAATAAAAATAGGGAACGGGCTCTTTGATTTTTCACGCCGTTAGTGCTGTTATATATATAATGTTTATATAAAGTTTACACAGTTTAGTGTGTGTGTGTGTGTGTGGTGTGGGGGGGGGGGGGTCGTTGCATTGCACCGTTACTTGTGGGGTCGTGGGCTGAAAGTTTTGGGAACCCCCGAGCTAAATGGACAGTGGAGAAGAAGAAAATGTAGGCTTTTGGTTACTAATCATAACAGACCATTCCAGTGCTCTACAAACCAATCAAAGCAGTGGGCTCCACAGGTTGCACAACACACTTGCCCACAAGTAAAAATTCTAGATATTGGTTAGTGGATGTAGGTGACCAGAAGCGTCCCGGTTTCCGGGGACAGTCCCGGTTTTGGGATCTGTCCCGGCTGGATCTGTCCCGGTTTCCACTGTGACCGACCAGACCCGAAATTGGAACGAAAAGAAAGAAAAACACCGCCAAACGGACGCCGATAGTCGCTCCAGACAAGCTCAGAGATGTTCTAGAAAGCCGTGTTTTACGATGCTAAAATCACTGATTATTTACAATGGAGGTTCGGGGGTTTCCAACACGCAATTTCGGGACTTTTATGTTTTGAAAAAAGGATCTTAATCTTTACCAGAAAGGTTCGCTCTTAGAAAACCCTTTCCATGATGGTGTCTGTTGGGGGAACAGGTCTAGGTCTACTGTCCGTTTTAAGTTTTACAAAAAATAAAAACCCGAGGTGTTTGGAGGTAAATTTGCTCTGAGCTGAACATTGTACCCGGTATTTGTCTTTGGAAATCTGGTCACTTAGTTTAGGGTCTAGTTCGGGGCAGTTTAGGATATGGCTAGGCGCCACTAACCGGCGATACCACCCATTACATCTGAAAAGTTTATTGTGAATGTTGTAACCGGAATCGTCCCGCTCATCCCTTCTAGGACGTGGCTGTGGCATGACGTGGGGAAGCGCCACCCAGCAGGTCTCGGCTGTGTGTGTGCCACGAGAGGAGAGTTAGATGTGTTAATTCGTCGTCACCGGTGTACAGGCACACTGTGCAGCAGCATCCACTGAACGGGACTGCACGCACCTGCTGTCGGCGACCCTAGCACCTAAGTAACACTAACTGGCTAGCAGGCTAACCTCAACCCGCTAACTTCACCAGTTTAAGGCCGTTTAAGGGACGAACCGTGCGGGGGAAGCGGGCCTGTGCCCACTGATCGTTACGACTCGGTTTTTACCTCGCTACCTGGAGAGCTTAACACCCGTTTTTTTCCACCCGAGACACACCTGTGAGATGGTGAGTATGTGGGACACGTAGCAAACCAGCTCACTGAGCAGGGTAGCTAACAACAACTGTGTTAACCACGTTAGTTAGCTAAACACATAAAAGGGTATTATTCAAACGCACTATGGCTGACGTTATGTACCGCGCGAGTACAGCCGCGAGACCACTTCCTTGTATAGTTTTCGGCTTTATTTTTCTGACGTTCATGTTCGTTGTATGAAAAGTGACTGTAGTGAATGTGTGTACCGCCGCGCCGCGCGCCGTGTCTGCTTCAGTCTTGGGCGGGTGGTATAGCTTCCCCGACTCACCATCCACTATCTCACATGTGGTCGTGATTTTATTTCCATTTGGCAATATCTGGAAATTTCTATTCGCATTGCCCTCGTTCTCTCTCATTGCCTCGACAATGGCTAAAGTCCCATGTCTGAATGAATGCGCATCACCTGAAATGGCTGATGATGATGAGAGATGTGATGATGATGATGATGGTGTAGATGGCACTCCTCATCTCACAGCTGTTACGCAATAGGATCCAGCATGCCACTTTCTGTTTGCTTTAATACGGCACAGCTCTCTAAATGTTCTGGTTAGGATGGTGGACACGCACTGCTTTGGGGGGGGTTTGAGCAAGGCCCTGCGACTACTGTACTGTAGTCATCTCTAACTGAATTAAATGCACTAACAACGATTAAAAAACACATGCAGTATATTCACAATATTACCTTGCTTTCTTCACTTTGAAAACCAGTTCCAGACGACGTGCAACCGGCGCGGCAAGGAGTACTCTACATTAAATTGGACAATATTTGACCAGTTTATGAGAGATTCACAGGTCTACATCCCGGATCGGATGATATCGTGTTGTTTGTGGATCAATGACCAAGAAAACGACGAAAAACCACCAATCACGGAACAATGCCGCAATCTAAATGCAATGTATGCATTGCCGGTCTGAGGCACGATGATGGAATAACATTTGACTTTTATTGCAACAGTATACTTATTTAATAAAAATAAGTCTCATTCTTATTCGGCGAGCGATCACAGTTAAGCGGCGGAGATCTACCTTATTCAATTGGAGCATGGTATCTGCTGAGTGAACACCCTTAGAGTGCCTGAGGAGCTAAGGGCCGAGACTAAGCAGTGTAACGGCAACACTAATCAGTGTTTCTCGCTGAAAGCGCGTGTGGTGTGTGTGTGTATATAACGTGCCGACTAAGTAACGAAGTGTAAAATTCATTACTGGAGATGTCTAATATCCCAAAATGCAGCTCTATCAACATTTCTTAGAAGTTCTCACAGTCTAAACTTAGCTCGCCCATGGCTGCGCGTCATAACCCTATCTGATAGTTCCTGGACTCCTCGGTCCTCGGCTGAACCGGACGTTATTCTGTCCTCCTTGGTGAAGGCGTCCCAAAAGCTTTTTTTACCATATGTGCATCGAGGAGGGATCGCGCGGGATCACGGGAGCGGCCTTCCCAGAAGCCGTGCAGCTGAAGGAGTTGCTAACTTGGCCAAACAGCCGACAAATGCATGCGACGCTTCAGAGGAAACGGACGTCTCGTCCTCTAAAACAAACTTTGCTTGTTGTCTCTCTCCTCGGTATCCCCTCGGACCGAGACGGGGAGGAACGAGGACAGGGAGTGTGAGATCTGCCATTTAAGGGTTGAGATGCAACCTATATCGACGACGGTCCACTTCGGGGGTGTTCAGGTGCCGCCCAGAAATTGGGCGCCTGGATGTCTGTCACGTTTTTGCTTCCTTTGTGTCGCTGTTCTAACCTCCGGTGGATTTCTGAGGACTATGTTACCTGGTCCTCAGGTCTTCTGCAGGGTAAATCCAGACAGGCAGCTAGACTATCTGTCCAATCTGAGGACTAGTTACCTGGTCCTAGATCTCTGAGGGTAATCACAGACGTAGCTAGACTATCTGTCCAATCTGAGGACTATGGTTACCTGGTACTCATGTCTCTGCAGGGTAAATCCAGGCCGCTAGCTAGACTATTCCCAATCTGAGGAATATGGTGACTGGTCCTCAGGTCTCTGCAGGGTAATCCGACAGCTAGTAGACTATCTGGTCCAATCTGGGACTAGGTTACCTGGTCCTCAGATCTCGGGGCGTAAATAGGGGGGCACAATATTCGAATCAGTACGTTATCCGCGATATCACGTTGCTCGAATCATTATCGAAAGTCTACGATTAATTCGTTTTTATGCGTCCCCCTACACGCAGACGATTCGAGGAAAATGACAAATTAAGCAGAAGTGCGTAGGGGCGGAGCCAGGCTAAGCGTCGAGCCTCCGCTGGAAACTAAATAGTGAAGAATAGACAGAAACAAAACGAAGCGAAAGAAAAGAATAGACTAAGGAGCCCTGGTAGGGGTGTATCGTCCGGAGCATCGAGTGTGGTCGTATAAAGCCCTGACAACGGAGCAGCAATATAAAGAAGGAATCGCGGAACGCAACAATGGCGAGAGGCTACCAATGTTTGGACACCGTTGCACAATGCTGTTGGTAATTAATAATTATTTGTAACTTTCATTAATGTAAGGAATAGGATTTTTTTAGTGTATACACTGACATAATATTGTATAGATCTCGAGCTGACACCAATTCATATATTTATTTATTGGAGACACATTGCAATAAATGATAGACATTTAATAAACCTTTATTTTTTTCATTAGTATTTGTTGCATAACCTTGTTTTAATAGTACAAAGTGTACATGTATTCAGGGCTGTAGTACTCGAGTCGGACCGAGGACCGTTTTTCTATGGACTCGGACTGTCCTCCAGAACTTCGGCCACTGGTTTGCCCAATATGACATTTTGGTCTCGTACCGAGTCCAGGTGTCTTTATTATGTTGATGATAATTGGAGGAAGTAAACCCAGTCCGGTAACGTAGCTAACGCTACGCCGTTGGTTGCTATGTTAGCTAAAGCTACGCCGGTGTTTGCTAACGTTAGCTAACGCTGACGCCGGTGTTTGTAATCGTTAGCTAACGCTACCGTGTTGCTACGTTAGCTAACGCTACGCCGTGTTTGCTAAGTTAGCGCACCAGCGTTAGCCTACTTACAACGCTAGGTAAATATTAAGGCTGTTTTCGGGGAGTTCCTATATGTCCCCGTTGTCAACATAAGACTGTGGCGTTAGTGTTTGAGCCATTGTATACACATGAAATGTTTGGCCTCGAGATGGGGGGTTTGTTGTTACGTTATAAAAAAGCTAACTGGCTAAGTTAGCCGTTTGTATGCTAGCGGACATAGCTACGTTGCGAGGTGTGTGTGTGATAATTGCATAGACTGTTATTCGTGTCCTTTTGGCCTCGACTCGGGAGCTTGACTGGAACTCGAACCTTTTGGAATTGGTCTTGTCTTGGACTTGACTAGCTCCCTGGACTTGGACTTGGTCGCCCGAACAGGTGGTCTTGACTACAGCTACATGTATTATGCCTTGAGTCTGACCAGTGGTGGAATTTAACTAAGTAGACTTACTCAAGTACTGTACTATGTGAGTTATTGTACTTACTTGGTCTTTTCATGCCACTCTTTAGTTACTTTTTACTTTTCAAATTTAGATTTTTTGCACCAAAACAGTTATAAAGTAAAAAGTTTTTATATAAATGTAACTACACACAGCCTATAACGGGCTATAAGTCCAGCTGAAATGATAGACCATTAACACACACAAGTATTTACACTTTCTAAAATGTGATGAATTACTCAGCTTTGAGTACTTTACTTTAATACTAACGTTAATACATTTACCTGATGATAATACTTGCATGCTTTGCCGGACTTTACTTCTAACAGAGTAATTCTACGTGGTATTAGTACTTTTACTAAGTAAAGGATCGAATACTGCCTCCACCACTGGTGATGACTTGGGTGTTTATTTAGGAAAAAATAATATATTAATATTTTGATTTTGTTTTACTTAATTTTACTTTATGAAAACGCAATAAAGATGATGCTAGCATTGACGAGGCTACAAAGCTGTTGTTGAATTAAACCTTGTGTTGTAAGAATTTGTTTTAATTGTTATTATCTATTTTTAGCGTTTTCCCATAACTTTTGTAATTTTACACATGTTAAAAATATCGAAATTATTATCGATACGCATATTCATTATCGATATCGCAATATCACAATTTTTCAATATCGTGCACCCCTAGCGTAATCCCGTCAGCTAGCTAGAATATCTGTTAGGGGTGTGACGAGACACCCAGCTACGATACGAAGATTGGGTTCACGAGATCAAGACAAATTTCACACTATGTACAGAAACCCTTCAGAAGAAATAGACTGGAGAAATAGTCCTTATTAATCTAAAAGTCACAAATGAAAAACAGCACTGAAAGGTCCTGCCTAACTTAAGCTGCCAAAAGGGAATAAAAAAAAAAAACCTCTTTTGGAAAATTGATCTTATTGCCTTATTAAAAAAATGACAAAAAAATCCAACCTTTAAGGACACCAATTCTCTTACAGGGGGCATGAGTATACACACCCCTATTTCTATAAAGGCAGGCCGAGTTTTATTATTAACCCGGGGGCCCTGAGGCCATTACAGTTTAATTTCCGTGGTTTTATTTTATAACAAAGCTCGTAAAACATCAACCCATGTTGTTACAGTGAAGCTTATAACATTGTTTTTTTTTTATGGACAAACGGGTTATAGATATTTGGGTTGCAGTGAGGTCACTTGCATGTTTAAAAGGTGGTGGGCCTTAAAGACAAAATCATAAAATAAATAAATATAAATAATATGAATCTTCCAGAATGTATGATACACAGACAATAGTAAACCTCCTAAAACACTTAACTCATATGTCTGGAGTCCACAATGTGAAGAATATCATTATACTTAACAGTTGCAAAAATCATGCTTTTTTTCCAAAAAAAGTCCGCTTTTGCTTCATGACTATTTACTTATGCCAATAATAAATAATAATGTCATATTATTGATATTACACACACCAGCAAGTTACACAAGCAACCAGATGTGTCTAAATTATTGTGTCATTATTGCCTCCATGAGTAGATGAAGATATTTTTGTCCTTTGGCCTTCCATACAAGAGGGGGGCCTTTCCCATCTAGGGCATGACTTCCTGAAAATACACAGGCGAGAAGCAGAAGAGAGTAGAGACGGAACAGCAGAGAGCCAGCGGGCAGAAATGAGCCAAACGCGATGAATTAGTGGACATAAAGTGGATCAATCTGGATAAACAGTATGGATTTAAAGCCAAAGAGGCTGAAGTTCCAGGTGGATAGAAAAACCCCCTGTAGAGGCTTAGAAAGACCCGGAAAAGACCGCCGTAAAGCCGAAAAACGTCAGGATTCAAACGAAACCAAAAGTGAGAAAATCGCTTGATGTGTTCAAAAGTTATTAAAT
>NC_045751.1:6524925-6525084 GCF_008692095.1 Etheostoma spectabile
GGAGATAAAGGCACCCCTCTTGTATGGAAGGCCAGAAGGGACAAAAATGCCTATATACTCTATGGAAGGCCAAATAATGACACAATAATTTAGACACATGGTTGCTTGTGTAACATTGCTGTGGGTGTAATATCAATAAATATGACATTATTATGTTAT
>NC_045751.1:6525109-6528377 GCF_008692095.1 Etheostoma spectabile
GTGTGGGTGGGGGCCTTAGTTTGACCATGTGCCCTAGAATGTATAGGGGCCGACCACCAGGAAAGGCGTTCCACGCGTCTTCTGCTCACACCCTGCATTGTGCTTCGTGTGGGGGCGCACACAACACACACACACCACACACAACAACACCACACACACACACACACACACACGCACACACACACACACACACACACAAACACACACACACACACACACACACGCACACCTAAAACATCAGGAAAATCCCCTTCTGCGTTGGCCTCCAGCTGGTTTTTCTCCTCAACTGTCAATACGGTTCGGGTCTTTTTGTTGAGAGACCAGACAGAAATACACATCTGCATTCAGTTTCAGTCCGAATTTTAAAGCCAACCGCAATCTTGGTTTCCGTTTATACTCTTCATAAAAACAAGTTATTACTCTTGCGCTGGTTTTTGCATGCTGGGGTTTTTTTGTTTTCTTCTCCTTTGTTCCCTCTGGTTTGTTGCGCTGTTTGTGTCGTAAAGAACAAAAACCCTAAATATACAGGGGGGCAGAACAAGTATTTTTTCATATGCTTCTGGAATTTGTGCAGTTTCCTGCTTACAAAGCATGTAGGGGTCTGGAATTGTCTGGGATTTACTTCATGGTACACTTTCACTGTGTGAGATGCGTCTTTTGTCTAAAACAAAATCCCAGAAAACACATTGTCTGATTTTTGAACTAATTACTTTGCATTTTATTGCATGGCCGCAAAAAGTATTGATACAGAAATAAAGCATACTTAACATACAGTTACAGGTCTACGTTTCCTGTATTTTTTTTCAGTCTTTGCTAAACACAAATCCAGATAATCACATTGTCTGATTTTTTTAAGTAATTACTTTTGCATTTTATTGCAAGATCATCCGTTTCCTGAAGTTTCTTGACCAGGTCTGCAACACCCTGCAGCGGGGATCCTGGCCCACTCCCCGACAGACCTCAGGTTCCTGGGCTGTCGCTGGGCAATACGGACTTTGAACTCCCCCAAAGATTTTCTATTGGGGTTCGGGTCTGGAGACCTGGCTAGGCCCCTCCAGGACCTGAACCCTCCAGACCTTGAGACGCTCTTACGGAGCCACTTCCTTGAGTTGCCCTGGGTGTGTGGGTTTCAGGGTCGTTGTCATGCTGGAAGACCCCCGCCAACGACCCATCTCAATGCTCTTACTGAGGGAAGGAGTTGTTGGCCAAGCTCTCGCGATGCATGGCCCCTCCTATCCTCCTCCCTTCCATCCGCGCGGTCCTGTCCCCTTTGCAAAAGGGCCCCCCCCCCAAAGAATGAGTTCCACTTCATGCTTCACGGCTGGGATTGGTGTTCTTGGAGTTGTACTCATCCTTCTTCCTGCTCCAAACACAGCTACTGTAGTTAGACCACAAAGCTCTATTTCTGTCTCATCTACCACATGACCTTCTCTCCCGTCCTCCATGGACCACCCAGAGTCCGGCAACTTCAGCTGGGTCTGGACATGCGCGGCTTGAGCGTGGGGGACCTTGCTTCCCGCTGCAGGATCCATCCATTACCCCGGTAGCGTGGTACCAACGGTTTTTTCATTTGAGACTGTGGACCCAGCCTCTTCGGTCATTGACCAGGTCGCCTGTAGTTTCTGGGCTGATCCCTCTCCTTCCTCACGATCATTTAGCCCCCTGAAATGGAGATCTTGCACGTAGTACCATACCGATGGAAGAGTAACAATATTTGTGAACTTCTTCCATTCTATTTCTAATTAACTGCGCCAACAGTATTGCCTCTCACCCCAGGCCGCTTGCCTCGGGTCCGGTAGACCCCCAGCCTGGTGAGGAATTTTAATTCCAAAGCCAGGGAACTTCATCGGATTCAGAGTAATCCTTTAACCCTCTAGCCCCGATACCTCGCCCACGAGTAAAAAATTACCTCTGATTCATAGGTTAATAACTTTTGAACTCAGTGCGATTTACTCACTTTTTTGTTTCGTTGGAAATCCTGACGTTTTCCGGCTTTTACGGCGTCTTTTCCGGGTCTTTTCTAGCCGCTACAGGGGTTTTCTATCCAGCCTGGAACTTGTCAGCCTCTTTGGCTTAAACTCCAATACTGTTATATCTCAAGATTGATCCCTTCATGTCCATAATTCATCGCGTTTTGGGCTCATTTCTGCCGCTGGCGATCGCTGCTCTGCTTCTCCGTCTCTCTCTCTTTCTGTCTTATTTTTTCACGTGTATGCTCCCAGATATGGAGATAAAGGCCCCCCTCTTGTGGAAGGCCAAAGTTCCCAACATGCCTATATATTCTCTAGTGGAGATGCCAAATAATGCACAATAATTTAGACACATGGTTTGCTTGTGTAACATTGCTGTGGGTTTTTTGGTAATATGAATAAATTGACAATTATTAGTTATTATTGGCCTAAGTAAATTTCATGAGAGCAAAAAAGCTTCTTGGACTTTTTGGAAAAACATGCATGTATTTTGTCAACTGTAAATACGTTCTCATGATTATTTCTCTTCTTCCAGTGCGTTGCTCCCAGACTATAGAAGTGTTTTTTAGAGGGTTACTGATATGTCGTGATAGTCATACATATCTTGAAGATGTCATTTCTTTATTTTTTTTATTTTTTATTTCTTTATTTGTCGTACTGCCTACAACCATTTTTAACATGCAAGTACCTCACTGCATACCCCATATTCTATAACCCCGTTTTTGTCCTAAAAAAAAATGTTCATACTGACTGTAGACAACAGGGTTGATGTTTTACGAGCTTTGATATACCATGCTTTTATATAAAATAAAACCAGACGGAAATTAAACTGTAAAAATGGCCTCAGGGCCCCCGGGGTTAATAATAAAACTCTGCCTGCCTTTATAGAAATAGGGGTGTGTATACTCATGCCCCCTGTAAGAGAATTGGTGTCCTTAAAGGTTGGATTTTTTTGTTGTCATTTTTTTAATTAAGGCAATAAGATCAATTTCCAAAAGAGGATTTTTTTTTTATTCCCCTTTTTGGTCAGCTTAAGTTTAAGGCAGGACCTTTCAGTGCTTGTTTTCATTTTGTGACTTTTGATTGAATAAAGGACTATTTCTCCAGTCTTATTTCTTCATTGAAGGTTTCTGTAACATAGTGTGAAAATCTTGTCTTGATCTCGTGAACCCAATCTCGTATCGTGAGCTGGGTGTCTCGTCACACCCCTAACAGATAGTCTAGCTAGCTGACGGGATTTACGCTAGGGGTGCACGATATTGAAAAAAATGTGATATTGCGATATCGATAATGAATAT
>NC_045751.1:6529646-6529800 GCF_008692095.1 Etheostoma spectabile
ATTACCAACAGCATTGTGCAACAGGTGTCCAAAACATTGTAGCCTCTGCCATTTGTTGCGTTCCGCAGCCTTCTTTATATTGCTCCCGTTGTCAGGCGTTATAGCCACCTGATGCTCTGGACGCAACCCCCATGAATCCAGGGCATCCCTTAGT
>NC_045751.1:6529981-6530103 GCF_008692095.1 Etheostoma spectabile
CGAGCAACGTGATATCGCGATAACGATACTGATTCGATATATTGTGCACCCCTAATTTACGCCCCGGAGATCTGAGGACCAGGTAACCATAGTCCTCAGATTGGACAGATAGTCTAGCTAGC
>NC_045751.1:6530334-6535610 GCF_008692095.1 Etheostoma spectabile
CCAGGTAACCATAGTCCTCAGAAATCCACCGGAGGTTAGAACGCCGACACAAAGGAAGCAAAAACTGACAGACATCCAGGCGCAATTTCTGGCGGCACCTGAACAACCCCGGAAGTGGACCGTCGTCGATATAGGTTGCATCTCATAACCCTTAAATGGCATCTCACACTCCTCCACTTGCCTCCCTTCCTCGCGTCTCGGTCCGAGGGGATCACGCGAGGAGAGAGACAACAAGCAAATTTGTTTTAGAGGGACGAGACGTCCGTTCCTCTGAAGCGTCGCATGCATTTGTCGGCTGTTTGGGCCAAGTTAGCAACTCCTTCAGCTGCACGGCTTCTGGGAAGGCCGCTCCCGTGGATCCTCGCCGATCCCTCCTCGATGCACATATGGCAAAAATAAGAGCTTTTGGGACGGCCTTCACCAAGGAGGGACAGAATAACGTCCGGTTCAGCCGAGGACCGAGGAGTCCAGGAACTATCAGATAAGGGTTATGAGACGCAGCCATGGGCGAGCTAAGTTTAGACTGTGAGAACTTCTAAGAAATGTTTGATAGAGCTGCATTTTGGGATATTAGACATCTCCAGTAATGAGATAATTCTTTACTTGAGCCATACTTTATATACACACACACACACACACGCGCAACAATTTACAGTCTGAGCAATACACTGACATATTTTTGGATATCGTACAAACTGCATTCTCAGGCAAACCTGATTAGGACTGACCTGTCGGCCTTAGTCCAGAATGCACTCTAATGGGTTCACTCCAGGGCAAAATGAAATATCCACGCTGCTCCACATTCACGTCATTCGCGCCGCCTTTAACTGTGATCGCGCCGCCGAATAGAGAATGAGACTTATTTTTATTAAATAAGTAATACTGTTGCAATAAAAGTCAAATGTTATTCCAGCATCGTGCCATCAGACCAGGCAATGCATACATTGCATATTAGGATTGCGGACATTGTTTCAGTGATCTGGTGGTTTCTGTCGGTTGCTTGGTCATTGCACAACAAACACATCATCCGTCCCCCATAGGAGAATACATAAATAGATCAAATGACAACGAGGGATCCAGCCGGGGATTAGACCTTGTGAAATCTCTCATAAACTGTCAAATATTGCTCCAGATGCAATTGAGGGATGCCGCCGCCTCACGTGGGAACTGGTTTTCAAATGTGATAGAAAGCAAGGTAATATTTAGTGAATATACTGCATGTTTTTAATGTCGTGTTAGTGCATTTAATGTCATTTAGAGATGACTACAGTACAGTAGTCGCAGGCCTGTGCTCAAACCCCCCCCAATGAGCAGTGCGTGTCCACCATCCATAACCAGTAACATTGTAGAGAGCTGTGCCGTATTAACAGCAACAGAAAGTGGGCAGCTGGATCCTATTGCGTAACAGCTGTGGAGATGGAGGAGTGCCATCTACACCATCATCATCATCATCATCATCATCATCATCATCAGCCATTTCAGGTGATGCGCATTCATTCAGCCATTGGGACTTTTAAGCCATTTCGAGGCAATGAGAGAGAACGAGGGCAATGCGAATAGAAATTTCCAGATATTGCCAAATGGAAATAAAATCACGACCACTGTGAGATAGTGGATGGAGAGTCAGGGAAGCTACCCCACCCGAAGACTGAAGCAGACACGGGCGCGCGCGCGCGCGCGCGTACACACGATTCAGCTACAGTCAGCTTTTCATACAACGAACATGAACGTCAGAAAAATAAAGCCGAAAACTATACAAGGAAGTGGTCTAGCGGCGTTACTGCGCGGTACATAACGTCAGCCATAGTGCGTTTGAATAATACCCGTTTAATGGTTTAGCTAACTAACGTGGTTAAACACAGTTGTTGTTAGCTAACCCTGCTCAGTGAGCTGGTTGCTAGCTGTCCAACATTACTCACCCATCTCAGCAGTGTGTTGCTCCGGGAAAAAAACGGGGTGTTAAGCTCTCCAGGGCAGCGGTAAACCGAGTCGTAACGTCAGTGGGCACAGGCCCCGCTTTCCCCCGCACGGTTCGTCCCTTAAACCGCCTTAAACTGGTGAAGTTAGCGGGGTTGAGGTTAGCCTGCTAGCCAGTTAGTGTTAGCTAGGTGCTAGGTGCCGACAGCAGCCGCCGGGCAGTCCCGTTCAGATGGATGCTGCTGCACAGTGGCCTGTACACCGGGTGACTACGAGATTAACACATCTAACTTCCTCTCGTGGCCACACAACAGCCGAGACCTGCTGGGTGGCGCTTCCCCGGACGTCATGCCACAGCCAAGTCAGCTAGAAGGGATGAGCGGACGACTTCCGGTTACAACATTCAAAATAAAAGCTTTTCAGATGTAATGGGTGGTATCGCCGGTAGGTGGCAGCCTAAGCCATATCCTAACGCCCGAACTAGACCCTAACCTAAAGTGACCAGATTTCTCAGACAAAATCCGGGTACATGTTCAGCTCAGAAGCAAATTTACCTCCAAAACACGTCGGGTTTTTATTTTTGTAAAACTTAAAACGGGGACAGTAGACCTAGACCTGTTTCCCCCAACAGACACCATCATGGAAAGGGTTTCTAAGGAGGTCGACCTTTCTGGTAAAGATTAAGATCCTTTTTTCAAAACATAAAAGTCCGCGAAATTGCGTTGGCTAAACCCACCAGACTCCATGTAAATAATCAGTGATTTTAGCATCGTAAAACACGGCTTTCTAGAACATCTCTGAGCTTGTCTGGAGCGACTATCGGCTCCGTTTGGTCGGTGTTTTCTTTCTTTCGTTCCAATTTCGGGTCTGTCGGTCACAGTGGAAACCGGGGACAGATCCAGCCGGGGACAGATCACCAAAACCGGGGACTGTCCCCGGAAACCGGGGACGTCTGGTCACCCTACCCTAACCAGATATCTAGATATTTACTGTGGGCAAGTGTGGTGTGCAAACCTGTGGAGCCCACTGCTTTGATTGGTTTGTAGAGCACTGGAATGGTCACTGTTATGATTAGTATACACAAGAAGCCTACATTTTCTTCTTCTTCACATGTCATTTAGCTCGGGGGTTCCCAAAACTTTCAGCCCACGACCCCCAAAGTAACGGTGCAAGTGACTAGCGACCCCCCCCCCCCCCACACACACACACACACACACTATAAACGTGTGTAAACATTATATAACATTCTATATATATATAAGCACGCACTACAGGCGTGAAAATCAAAAGAGCCGTTCCCTTTTTATTTATTTGCTTGGTTTTATTTGAAATTTAGCCACTAGTTTGATCTTGTATTAAAATCACGGCTAACATATGCTATCTCTAATCGTTTTTAAATTTTTGTTTTATTTCTGGAAATCAACATGCGACCCCCCCCCCCTCTCCGGCTCGCGACCCCCCCTGTGGGTCCCGACCCCCACTTTGGTTCTCACTGATTTAGCAACGTTTTTATCCAAAGCAATTGTCAGAAGCCAGACACCTGTGGGGCGACTGTGGGTTGAGTGTCTTGCAACGTATTGGTTATTATGTCACAGTGGGAATTGAACCCTGGTCTCCAACTCCTAAGGGATGTGTCATGTCCACTGCGCCATCACCACCACCCTTCATGCCCGTTTATTTGTGAGAGACGGAGAGTTTCAGCCTTCTTTGAAGAGGCGCGAACGCACACTTTCATTTCCTGCTGAAAAGTCGAACTGACACCAGTTTATGGCGGTCGCTGCTGCATTGTTCTTCTCTCAACGCTGCTCTTTCATTCCTCTCCTCGATCCTGTGAAGCTGTGGTGGAGAGGAGGTCACTGAACACACTGTTATCTATCATGGAGAACCCGGACCACACCTCTCCACCTCGCCACCCCCCACTGGTCCAGACCATAGGAGAGCTCCACCCTCTCCACCCCCCACTGGTCCACAGAGGAGCAAGAATTCCACCCTCGCCACCCCACACGGTCCAACAGAGGAGCAGCTCCACCCTCTCACCCCCCACTGGTCCACATAGGAGCACTCCACCCTCTCCACCCCTCCCGCTGGTCCATACAGAGGAGCTGCCACCCGTCTCCACCCCCCACTGGTCCAACCGATGAGCAACTTCCGGCCCTCTCCAGCCCACACTGGTCCAACAGAGGAGCAGCTCCGTCTCTCCACCCCCCACTGGTCCAACGAGGACAGCTCCGTCCTCTTCCAGCCACACTGTCACCAGAGGGCAGCCCACCTCTCCACCCCACACTGGTCCACCAATGGAGGAGCCCTCCACCCTCCTCCACACCACCCTGGTCCACAGAGTATCAGCTCCACCCGCTCCGACCCCACATGGTCCATCCAAGGGGCAGCGCCTCCTCTCCACCCCCACTGGTCTACAGAGGAGCAGCTCCACACCCCACTCCACCCACACTGTTCCAACAAGTTCCGCTCCACCCTCTCCCCCCCACACGGTCCACCAGAGGAGCACGTCCACCTCTCCTATACACACCCAACTGTCCACCAGAGAGCAGTCACCCTCTCCACCCCCAACTGGTCAACAGAGGAGCAGCTCCACCCTCTCCACCACCCCCACTGGTCAACAGAGGAGCAGCTCACACCTCTCCCCCCCACTGGTCCAAAGAGGAGCAGCTCCACCCTCCCCCCCCACTGGTCCACAGAGGAGCAGCTCCACCACCTCACCCCCCACTGTCCAACAGAGGAGCAGCTCCACCCTCTCCACCCCTCATGTCCACCAGAGGAGCAGCTCCACCCTCTCCAACCCCACACTGGTCCAACCGAGAGCAGCTCACCCTCTCCACCACACTGGTCCACCAGAGGAGCAGCTCACACCTCGTCCACACCCCACTGGCCACCAGAGGAGCAGCTCACCTCTCCACCCACACTGTCCACCAGAGGAGCAGCTCCACCTCTCAACCCCACTGCCAACAAGACAGCTCCACCCGCTCCCAGCCCCCACTGGCTCCACAGGGAGCAGCTCCACCCTCTCCACCCACCCACGGTACAACAACAGAGGAGCAGTCCACCCTCTCCACCCCCACTGGCCCCAAGGGAGCAGCTCCACCCTCTCCACCCCCCACTTGGCCAACAGGGATCTCCTTCTCAAAGAGGCTCCGACAGCTTCGATGTTGCACGGACCGCTACAGAAAATCCTTCCTACCACAGGCAATAACACTTTTTAACATGTCACCTCCGGGTGCTAGATGAGACTTTTGGACACTACTGAACTAATGCAACCTGCACATTTGGTTTATTTACATTTACATGTAGCATACATTTAAACATTTTAGCATATTATTTTAGCAGTTGCACATTTTTGTTCC
>NC_045751.1:6535620-6535735 GCF_008692095.1 Etheostoma spectabile
ACATATTCAAGTATTTGTTCTTTTTACTTTGTTCGTATTATTATTTCATGTATATTGTATGTATGTATATTTTTGCTAGTATATGACTGATTTTGCTGCTGTAACACCGGAATTT
>NC_045751.1:6535760-6544994 GCF_008692095.1 Etheostoma spectabile
CAACGACGCATGAACGTCAGAAAATAAAGCCGAAAAACTATACAAGGAAGTGGTCTGCGGCGTTACTGCGCGGTACATAACGTCAGCCATAGTGCGTTTGAATAATACCCGTTTAATGGTTTAGCTAATAACGGGGTTAACACACAGTTGTTGTAGCTAACCCTGGCAGGAGCTGGTTGCTAGCTGTCCAACATTACTCACCCATCCTCAGCAGTGTGTTGCTCCGGGAAAAAAACGGGGGGTTAAGCTCTCCAGGGCCGCGGTAAAACACGAGTCGTAACGTCAGTGGGCACGGCCCCGCTTTCCCCGCACGGTTCGTCCCTTAACCGCCTTAAACTGGTGAAGTTAGCGGGGGGGGTTGAGGTTAGCCTGCTAGCCGTAGTGTTAGCTAGGTGCTAGGTGCCGACAGCAGCAGCGGGCAGTCCCGTTCAGATGGATGCTGCTGACACAGTGGCCTGTACACCGGGGGACTACGGATTAACACATCTAACTTCCTTCGTGGCCACACAACAGCCGAGACCTGCGGGTGGCGCTTCCGGACGTCCATGCCACAGCCAAGTCAGCTAGAATGGATGAGCGGACGACTTCCGTTACAACATTCAAAATAAAAGCTTTTCAGATGTAATGGGGTGGTATCGCGGTAGGTGGCCAGCCTAAGCCATATCCAACGCCGAACTAGACCCTAACCTAAAGTCCAGGACGATTTCTCAGACAAAATCCGGGTACATGTTCAGCTCAGAAGCAAATTACCTCCAAAAACACGTCGGGTTTTTTTTTGTAAAATTAAAAAGGGGACAGTAGACCTAGACCTGTTCCCCCAACAGAACACCATCATGGAAAGGGGTTTCTAAGGAGGTGACCTTTCTGGGTAAGATTAAGATCCTTTTTTCAAAAAAAGTAAAAGTCCGCGAAATTGCGTGGCTAAAACCCACCAGACTCCATGTAAATAATCAGTGATTTTTAGCATCGTAAAACACGGCTTTCTAGAACATCTCTGAGCTTGTCGGAGCGACTATCGGCTCGTTTGGTCGGTGTTTTTCTTTCTTTCGTTCCAATTTCGGGTCTGTCGGTCACAGTGCGAAACCGGGGACAGATCCAGCCGGGGGACAGATCACCAAAGCGGGAGGTCCCCGGAAACCGGGGACGTTCTGGTTCCCCTACCCTAACCAGATATCTAGATATTTACTGGTGGGCAAGTGTGGTTGTGCAAACCTGTGGAGGCCCCACTGCTTGATTGGGTTTGTAGAGCACTGGAATGGTCACTGTTATGATTAGATACACAGAAAGCCCCTACATTTCTTCTTCTTCACATGTCATTAGCTCGGGGTTCCCAAAACTTTCAGCCACGACCCCAAGTAACGGTGCCAAGTGACTAGCGAACCCCCCCCACCACAAAACACACACACACACACACTATAAAGGTGTGTAAATATTATATAACATATATATCTATAAGCACGCATACAGGCGTGAAAATCAAAAGACGCGTTTTTTATTTATTGCTTGGTTTATTTGAAATTTAGCCACTAGTTGATCTTGTATTAAAATCACGGCTAACATATGCTATCTCTAATCGTTTTTTAAATTTTGTTTTATTTCTGGAAATCAACTTGCCGACCCCCCCCCCTCTCCGGCTCGCGACCCCCCTGTGGGTCCCGACCCCCACTTTGGTTCTCACTGATTTAGCAACGTTTTTATCCAAAGCAATTGTCAGAAGCCAGACACCTGGGGGCGACTGTGGGTGAGTGTCTTGCAACGTTTGGTTATTATGTCACAGTGGGATTGAACCTGGTCTCCAACCCTAAGGGATGTGTCATGTCCATGCGCCATCACCACCACCCTTCATGCCCGTTATTTGTGAGAGAAGGAGAGTTTCAGCCTTCTTGAAGAGGCGCAGAACGCACACTTTCATTTCCTGCTGAAAGTCGAACTGACACCAGTTATGGCGGTCGCTGCCTGCATTGTTCTTCTCTCAACGCTGCTCTTTTCATTCCTCTCTCGATCTGTGAAGCTGTGGTGGAGAGGAGGTCACTGGAACAAACTGTTATCTATCAGGGAGAACCCTGACCCCCTCTCCACCTCTACACCCCACTGGTCCAACAGAGGAGCAGCTACACCCTCTCCACCCCCCACTGGTCAAACAGAGGAGCAGCTCCACCTCTCCACCCCCCCATGGTCCAACAGAGGAGCAGCTCGTCCTCTCCACCCCCCACTGGTCCAACAGAGGAGCAGCTCCGCCTCTCCACCCCCACTGGTCCAACAGAGGAGCAGTCCACCCTCACCCCCACTGGTCCAACAGAGGAGCAGCTACCCTCTCCACCCCACACTGGTCCACAGAGGAGCAGCTCCACCCTCTCAACCCCCACGGTCCAAAGAGGAGCAGCTACACCTCTCCACCCCACTGGTCCACCAGAGGAGCAGTCCACCCTCTCCACCCCACATGGTCCACCAAGAGGAGCAGCTCACCCTCTCACACCACACTGGTCACCAGAGGAGCAGCTCCACCCTCTCCACCCCACACTGGTCACCAGAGGAGCAGCTCCACCCTCTCCACCCCACACTGGTCCACCAGAGGAGCAGCTAACCCTCTCCACCCCACCTGTCTCACCAGAGGAGCGAGCTCCACCCTCTCCACCCACACACTGGTCCACCAGAGGAGCAGCTCCACCTCTCCACCCCCACTGGTCCAACAGAGGAGCAGCTCCACCCTCTCACCCCCCACTGGTCCAACAGAGGAGCTCTCTCAAAGAGGCTCGACAGCTTCGAGTTGCACGGACCGCTACAGAAAATCCTTCCTACAGGCAATAACACTTTTTAACATGTCACCTCCGGGTGTAGATGAGACTTTTGGACACTACTGAACTAATGCAACCGCACATTTGGTTTATTTACATTTACATGTAGCATACATTTAAACATTTTAGCATATTATTTTAGCAGTTGCACATTTTTTGTTCCCCCCTTGTACATATTAAGTATTTGTTCTTTTTCTGTTCGTATTATTATTCATGTATATTGTATGTATGTATATTTTTGCTAGTATATGACTGATTTTGCTGCTGTAACACCGGAATTTCACATTTTTCTTGGGATCATAAACATCTATCTATCTATCTACCATCTATCTCTATATCTCTATATCCATTCTATCTATATCTATCCATCTATATCATTCTATCTATCATCTATCTATCTATCTATCATATATCTACTATCCATCTACTATCTATCTCCATCTATCTATCTATCTATCCATCATCTATCCATCTATCATCATCTTATCCATCTATCTACTATCTATCCATCTATCTATCTATTCAATCCATCTATCCATCTATCTATCTATCTATCTATCCAATCTATCCTTATCTATCCCATCTATCTATTATCCATCTATCTATCTATCTATCCATCTACCATCTCTCTATCATCCATTATCATCCATCTACATCTATCATATCCATCTCTATCATCTATCCATCTATATATCCATCTATCTTCCATCTATCTATCTTCTATCTATCATCACTATCTATCTATCTATCCTCTATATCCATCATCCATCTTTCTATTATCACATCTATCATCTATACATTATCTATCTATCTATCCATCATCCATCTATCTATATCACTATATCCATCTATCTATCTCCATCTATCTATCTATCTATCTATCCACATCTATCTATCTATCTATCTATCATCCATCTATACTATCCATCTATCTATCATCATCCATCTATCTATCTATCTATCTATCTATCTATCTATCCATCTATCTATCTATCTATATCATATCTATCTATCTATCTATCATCATCTATCTATCTATCTATCTATCTCTATATCTATCTATCTATCTATCTATCCATCTATCTATCTATCTATCACTATCTATCTATCTCATCTATCTATCTATCTATCTATCATCATCTTATCGCTATCTATCTATCCATTATACTACCTATCTATCTAAAGCGATAGATCTATCATCAATCTATCTATCTATCTATCTATCTATCTATCTATCTATCTATCTATCTATCTATCTCACCTAACACAACCCTTCCAAATTAAACCACTTTTACGCTGAACAATGGTGGGATTTTGTTAATGAAAGGCTTCTACCTCTTC
The DNA here is from genome assembly GCF_008692095.1 of Etheostoma spectabile. NCBI lineage: Eukaryota > Metazoa > Chordata > Actinopteri > Perciformes > Percidae > Etheostoma > Etheostoma spectabile. Next base: position 6,539,897 of record NC_045751.1, read on the forward strand.
AGTGTGGAGCTTTTTCTAAGCTTTTAGCAGTGATGTTACAAACCTTTGAAACCTTGAGTTTGGCAATTTGGCCGTCTTCATCTTGTTTTTTTTGAATGTGGACGCGGAGCTGGGGTGTTGTTTGTGGTTGCAATGGCACTGTGCAAAGCTGAAGGCTAAAGAGGGGTAAAATTGCAGATTGTTTCCAGTGGAGATTTTATTGACGTTACATTTATGTCCCTCACCTCTGTGTTGGCCTTCTGAACTCTGGTCGATTCAGAAATCCTCTGAGCTAGAACCACACACACGACAATCAAATTATATTAATTCATCTTTTTTTTTTTTTTGGAGTAAAATTCTCATCGACGGCCATTTTATTCCAGAGCTCGCCTCCCAAATGTTCAGTGCAGATTTAAGTCACGCATGCTCAAATGTAAACGGTTTACGGCATAACTGTCATGCTGAAATTTGTGAAATCTACGAAATACTAAAGTTTTCTCATTACAAACAATAACAAAAGATGGAAATCATTTTAAAAATGTTGTAGCTATCTATGGCATTTTGATGGCTAACGTTAGCTCAAAACGCCATTCAACTGACAGCCTTTGTTGTGTTTGATTGCTAGCTTGTAGCTAAGCTAGCAGTCGATTCAAAAACATTTAAGCTATCTATTATTGTTTGTCTTCTAACATTAGCTCAAAACCCCATTCAACTGACAGCCTGTGTTGTGTTTGATTGCTAGCTTGTAGCTAAGCTAACAGTCGTTTCAAAAACGTTTAAGCTATCTATGGTTGTTTGTCTTCTAACATTAGCTCAAAACCCCATTCAACTGACAGCCTGTGTTGTGTTTGATTGCTAGCTTGTAGCTAAGCTAGCAGTCGATTCAAAAACATTTAAGCTATCTATGGTTGTTTGATGGCTAACATTAGCTGAAAACGAGGTTCAAGTGACAGCCTTTGTTGTGTTTGATAGCTAGCTTGTAGCTAAGCTAGCAGTCGATTCAAAAACGTGTAAGCTATCTATGGTTTTTTGTTTTCTAACATTAGCTCAAGACACCATTCAACTGACGGCCTTTGTTGCATTTGATGCTAGCTTGTAGCCAGCAGTGAACCAACTTCGTTAAGTTGGTCCATTTTTTTACTGTATTAACATTGCAGAAGTCTCTCGTTAGCATGTTATATGCTAGCTAGCTACTTGTCGCAAAGTGACGCATGTGCAACTCAAATCTGTCCTCTCCTCACATTAGGCATTGACAGCTCCACCAAAACAAGCTCCATCCTGAGGCCATTTTGCAAACGACCCGTTGCTACGTCCTGCGCTTAGCGCCGCCCAAGACGATTGTGATTGGTTTAAAGAAATGCCAATAAACCAGAGCAGGTTTTTATCCTATCCAGGAACGTTAGGTGGACTAGCCAGACCTTTGCAGTGCAATGCAAGACTATTATGGAACAGTGACAGTAACCTGTGGTATTGAAAGTCAAATTTGGCATTGAAACAACAAATATCAGCACTGAAAACTGTTGAACTGATATGTAAAATACACATTTATTTGCATCATGATGGTTTTTCAGTGTCAATCTACATTTTTTCTTGATGTCCGTGTCTTCTCAGTGACATTTTTTTTTTCTTTTTTAAGCTGTCAAGATTTTTACAATGTCACTGGTTTTCAGTTTCAACTTTCCGTCACTGTTTTGGCGTGGGGAGGAGGGGCCTGAGGGGAGGGACAAAGAGGGCGTGGCTTGTGGGTAACCTACATAGGCTACTGGCGAGAGACCGCACCCCCACAGGAATGCTCACAGATGAAGGTTGAAACCGCATATCTGCAAAGTCTTCCTCAAGTTCACCTGGAACCTCCAAATCTCATGGAAGTCTGTTTGTCTCTGCCAATTTTTTCACATAATAGGTTTTTGGGCAAATCACACACTCACTCAAAAGGCTGAACGCATTCACTGACAAACTACATTAAAAGTTAACACTAACCGTGCCACCGACTTGAGCCGCAAAAAAGCTCTGCCCCCCCCCCCCCCCCCCCCCCCCCCCCCCCCCCCCCCCCCCCCCCCCCCGCCAAGGACGCCACGGCCAATACACTGACACTAGAAACCTTTACCAGCTCTACGGGATGTCCCTCACTTTCTGCTCTCTGTGTTGTCGTTCTCAAACTGTTCTGGAAACCGACAACAACAAACTTTGAGCTAGCAATCTACACGCTGAAAATGGCAAGTTTTAAATAAAAATTTGTAGTGCAACAAGGCAGACCTGCTTGGCTCTTTCTAGGAATGATTGTAAAGACTTGCTAAGAATATGTTTATAGCATTTCATCTCTAACTGGCACATTTTGGGACCTATTGGTGGAATTGCTGAGTACACACAGAGACACACTGGTGAGACCCAATGAGGTTTAACCATGTATCCAGCTTTATTAAATAGCTCACATTCCAGTGTTGTGTGAACAGTGGACTTCATTTAAAATTGCATGGGGAATTTTCTTTCACGTGGTTGCAAATGGCCACCAAAACATGTTGGTGTGGATCTGAAACTATTCCGCAGATCCACAGTCGCTGAACAAGACATTATTAGGCGACCAAAATGTTCCTATTAACTTTGAGGGAGTGTTAAAGTTAGAGTTAAAAAAGGAAAATGGCATTCGCGTAAGAACTCAAGTGAGAAGTTGGGACAGTTTCTCATAGATTTATGAAGATACGGACTCCTTTGTACAACCAGTGGAGTCACCCCCTGCTGGAAATGAGATGGGAAGCAGGGTCAAGGCCAGTAGTCCATTAGTTTTACAGGACAAGCTTTTCAACTGTGTCGATCAGGGGTCAGTGGACAACAAGAGACAGATCAAGTAGGAACTTGAGACAGAGGTTACCATCTCCCCACAAATCACTGTAGGTCATGTGACGATATCGGAACCACTTTGAGTTGCTGAAAGAAGATTGTGAAATGCCGTTAACGGCCCAGCGGAATCCCTCATAATTTTGTCCAAATCCTACAATTCCCAGACAGAAGGTGGTAATGGTAACCACAATCTTTGCCTAACCTGTTTTAGTCGTCTAACTTTATATATTATAGAAAAGTGACACACACCACGGGATATCCTGAGGGGATCAGGTGATCCCTGGGAGTAGCCTTGAAAATAAATTATTGTTGCACACTCCAGATCTATATGCATTTCTTTATTTATCTTGCTGATGTAGCCGTGTTGTGCCGATATAAATACAACATCGTCATTGAAAGTATTTCAGATGTTGCATAGTTGTCCAGTACTAATGTTTTTGATTGGGTTGGGTCGAAAGATCACAAAAAGATATAAAGTAGACCTCAATTTTAGATTATTGGTCACACATACAAGTCCCAAGGTGGAACAGTAGATGGCAGCTTGGTCACATAACAGATGTATGAGGAGATACCTGTAAGAAGAGGTCTTGTGGTGAGAGGAATAACCAAGCACCCAGTCCTTTAAGGAGACTCATAGCCTGATCCGCCTCAGGGGTCCACTGGAAGGGTACTTAGGTGACGTGAGCTTGGTGAGAAGAGCAACGACCCGACTAAACCCCTTGATGAATCTCTGGTAAAAATTTGCAAAACCCAGAAAACATTGTTAGCACGTACCTGGTATGGGCCACTTTGTTACCGCCTTGTCATGTTTCTGGGTGCCGGCCCACTCTCAGTTATGAACTCTAGGAAGGGAACCGACTGTGAAATCTGCATTTTTCCGCTTTGGGATAAGTGTTCTTCAGTGGACGTGAAAACGATCAGAATGTCGTCTAAGTAGACAAAAACGAAACAATTCAAATAATCCCTCAAAACATCATTCATTGGTGAGTCCAAACAGCGTTACCATGTATTGAAAGTAACAAAGGGGTATTCAAAGCTGTCTTCCACTCGTCTCCCTGCCGAATCCTGACGAGATGGCAGGCGCAGGTCTAGTTTAGAAAAGCTTGTGGTGCCCTGAAGGGATTCAAAGGCAGAGTTCTTCATGTCCACAAACCTTGCCCCAACAGGAGACGACGAGGGCCGGATGATGCCTGCAGCCAGGGAGTCACTAATGTATAGCTTCCCTTTCAGGTCTGGAAAGGTTGTAGAGTCGGCTAGATGATAAAAGGGCCCCGGGATAAAACTCAATTGCACAGTCATATGGTCTACGGGGTGGCAAACATAGTGCTTTTTCCTTGCAGAACACCTCAGCAAAGTCCTGGTATTCCTCAGGCAAAGATCAGGCAGTTTCACATGGGTCGTTGTGGTAGTCACAGCAAGAGGAATAGCAGAACCAAGACAAAGGGAGTAACAATGGCTGCTCCAACTGAGGATAGTCTGACGTTGCCAATCTATTTTTGGGATTATGGAGACGATGATTACCGGAAAGAATAAGAGTAACAGGGGCGGTTTGATGAGTAATGTTAGCTAGAATGTGACCATCTATGGCCGTTAACACTGAGAGGGGATGGAAGTGATATTATGGGAAGGTATGGGGAAGTCAAGGAAGTGACAGAGTACCAGATTGTAGTGTAGCGGGGAGTAGAAAACGGAGAACTGGGGGTTCAGACTCGGACTTCGGACTCGCTAGTGCACCCACACTCGCTATCAAGTCTTGTCTTTTGGCTGTACTGGACACTTTGCGAGGAAATGGGAGGAGTCACCACGGTACAGGCACTCACCCAGAAAACAACCAGTTAACAGCAAGAGTAAATGTATTTATCCTTGCTGTTTACTGGAAAAAGAAAAAAACACTTTTATAGCTAAATTCTAAGACCCTTAAAACAAAATACATGTTTCACCACCTTCCACTTCTTGCTTCTGGCTCATTGCACTGAATATGTAAAATAGCTGTTCACTAAGCCGAGGGTAAATGTGAGGGTTCAAAAAGCTCACAGGAGATCCGTTCAACTACACTGTTCATGGGGCCTCATCTTCAGAAGCCTAATACTGAGACAGCACCAGCATGGTCCGTTGATGTCATTCATGTGCATGTTAAAGGAGAATTCCAGTCAATTTTAACACGTAGCTCTGTAGTTTGTAAATTTCGAGGTCTGTCGGTAGAGAGAAAAATGAAACCAATCGGTGCCGTCTACCCCGTGTTATCCTCCTGCTAACGTTAGCACCCAACAGGCTTAAACAG
>NC_045751.1:6545004-6546424 GCF_008692095.1 Etheostoma spectabile
AAACCTGTTTTTAGCCTCTTAACATACTGAAAATCGGTAGTGAGAGTAATGTTGTGTTTGGAGACTGTCCTTCCCCAAAAATCGCATACATGGGCTGTTTGTTTAAGCAGCTTTTATTAATACATTTACAGTGATTGCGCCCTCTAGCGGTCGTAGTAGTCATGATGGCGCAAAGTAGGACGTAAGGTGAGGAAGTGTAAGAGCGCAAAATGTTGGTGTAAAGCTGGGCTGATGGATGGGTCAAACAAACAGTACTAGGGTACGTGTCCCGTTTGATTAAAAAAATAAACTTTTTATTAACTCGGAACATAGAGAGTTACATAATGATTCGTTCTGCATCGTACGCGTAACCTCACCTGAAGTGGACTAGCGTCTGACGTGAACTTAAACCACGACATTTTCTCAACTTAATATTTGTTGGTGCCTAAACCAAACTGCGACCATTTCACAACCTTATGTGAGATATTTCCTGCCACAGGATTAAACCAATATTGTTGTACGGTTTGGAGAAGTTGTTGAGGAATTATGAATTTCCGTTCAGTTTGAATTCACAATTCTGAGATCAAAGTGAGCTCCGACTTTATTCTCAGTCTTCTGAACTCAGAACTCAAATACATATTTCATATTGGCCCTAATCCTCTTCTGTATCGGGGGGGGGGGGAAGAGGGCTGAAATATGCTGAGAATTATCTTCTTGTGGCAGTGCGAGCGGCCTACGACACTAGAAGCTAAAATCTACCAACGCCACTTGGGATTGGCCCAAAACCTTTAAAACACACAGATCTGTTTATCCAAAATTAGCGGTCAGAGACAATCATGGATTTATAAATATCCACAATTTCATTTTCATGTTTCAAAATGTTATCTTTTAAAATAGCAGGATCTTCCATGTGAAAGAAAGCACAACACGGATATTAGAAAAGTGATCGACAAACCAGCGTGCATAATTCAAGGCCCAAAATCAAACATAAGGGAAAGACCCAAAACAAACCCAAAGGCAACATACTCGGTTAATACCAATATTTACAAAGCCAATTTTGGGGTTTTGATCCAAAACCAGCTCTGTGCGTCAGAACAATCCCATGCAGACTTTTTAAGACCAGTATTATTAGAAAAAGTAATTAACACGTGTTCTTTGATTGGATGAGGAAGGAGGAGAGGCTAGAGTACCAATGGAGAACTAATGGGTTTAATGAAAAAGCACGACGAAAAAAGACAATAAGACACAAAACGTAACACTTGATTCATACTTCTCCCTGATGGAGTCACATGAGATCAGTCATGAAAATCTCTAAAAATCACACGCGTGTTTATTCCAATCAAATCTGACCCAGCACCCGGGGGTGGTATGGAGCTAAATCCGTTTCTTCATCACAGCCGAGAAAAAAACAAACGATCTGAGAGAAAGAAAAAAAAAAAAA
>NC_045751.1:6546434-6558206 GCF_008692095.1 Etheostoma spectabile
AAAACGGTTGCGAGAAAAAGCGATCACACTGATAGCAAAAAAAAACAATTTTGGACCAAAAATTTTTTAAATATATATTTGAAATTTTTGAAATTATTTCTGAGACAAAAAAAAAAAATCTCTCAAAATGCTTTTTTAACCCTCGCGTTGTCTTCACTTTCGGGACCTTGTCGTGTCCCTCGGGTCAAACTGACCCGGGACTTATTTGGGGTTTTAAAAACTACTCTGAAATAAAATTTTAGTCAAAGTCAAAGTCAAAGTTTATTGTCAATTTCATCACATGTCAAGACATACAAAGAGATCGAGATTGCGTTTCCCTCTATCCCACGGTGGAGACGAGACATTTTTAACCACTTTGGTCCACAGACAAACATAACATTCAAGTAAACGATATAAAAAGTAAAAATAAGAAGACATATATACAATGAGGAAAATGAGAGCAGCAGCACTTCATAATCTATTAACAATTATCGTCTTTATCTAAATTTCAAACAATTGAGATAACATACATGTTTAGGGAATGCATCAGTCTCTACTAGAACCCAATTAAAAAATGGAAGTGGGGTTTGTTTTTTGTCATAAGGGTATAATTCATGTTAAAAATCCACTATGGAAACAACATATTTATATATTTATATATATATGAGTGTCATATCCAGAATAATGTTCCGATTTGAGTCGGGAATACATGTTAATCAGGGAAAATATAGGTAAGGTCAAAAAATGTACTTCTACCATTTTTCTTGTAAAAATTTGAATACCAAACAAGGGTTAAACTCTCAAATATACATGTTTTGTGAAAAAAAAATTCTCAAAAAAAAAAAAAAATGGTTCCTCTCAAAAGTCTTTGACTCTGGATGCAATGTCTTGCTCTCGTCTCAGGGTTTCTCTCTCGCTGTCGAAACAATGTCGTGGGCGGGGCCACGTTCCTATCGGCCAATCGGGTGAGCGCCGTCTTGTCTTGGGAGTCCATCTGAAGCATTACACCACCGTCACCGCCTTAGTTGAGCGCGGAAGCTAACGTTAGCTAACCAACCAACCGGCCCGCTTCTAAATACATACAGTTTAATTATCTCAACACTGTATACTGTATCTGAAGTCTCTTATATAGACCTTAGTGGTCCCCTAATACTGTATCTGAAGTCTCTTATATATACCTTAGTGGTCCCCTAATACTGTATCTGAAGTCTCTTATATAGACCTTAGTGGTCCCCTAATACTGTATCAAGTCTCTTTATATATACCCTAGTGGTCCTAATACTGATTCTGAAGTCTCTTATATAGACCTTAGTGGTCCCTAATACTGTATCGGAAGTTCTTATATACCCCTTAGTGGTCCCTAATAACTGTATCGAAGTCTCTTTATATAGACCTTAGTGGTCCCCTAATACTGTATCTGAAGTCTCTTTTATATAGACCTTAGGGTCCCCTAATACTGTATCGGAAGTCTTTTATATAGAACCTTAGTGGTCCCTAATACTGTATCTGAAGTCTCTTTATATAGACCTTAGTGGTCCCTAATACTGTATCTGAAGTCTCCTTTTATAACGACCTAGTGGTCCCTAATACTGTATCTAAGTCTCTTTTATATAGACTTAGTGGGCCCCTAATACTGTATCTGAAGTCTCTTTTACATAGACCTTAGTGGTCCCCTAATACTGTATCTGAAGTCTCTTTTACATAGACTTAGTGGTCCCCTAATACTGTATCGGAAGTCTCTTTAATAGACCTTAGTGGTCCCTAATACTGTATCTGAAGTCTCTCTATATAGACTTAGTGGTCCCTATACTGTCTGAAGTCTCTTTTATATAGACGTAGGTCCCTAATACTGTATCTGAAGTCTCTTTTATATAGAGCCCTAGTGGTCCCTAATACTGTTCTGAAGTCTCTTTTATATGACCTTAGTGGTCCTAATACTGTATCTGAAGTCTCTTTTATATAGACCTTAGTGGTCCCCTAATACTGGTATCTGAGTCTCTTTTTATAGACCTTGTGTCCCCTAATACTGTATTCTGAAGTCTCTTTTATATAGACCTTAGTTGTCCAATACTGTATCTGAAGTCTCTTTTATATAGACCTTAGTGGTCCCTAATACTGTATCTGAGTCTTTTATAAGCCTTAGTGGTCCCCTAATACTGTATCTGAAGTCTCTTATATAGACCTTGTGGTCCCCTAATACTGTATCTGAAGTCTCTCTATAAGACCTTAGTGGTCCCCTAATACTGTATCTGAAGTCTTTTATATAGACCTTAGTGGTCCCCTAATACTGGATCTGAAGTCTCTTTATAAGACCTTAGTGGTCCCTAATACTGTATCTGAAGTCTCTTATATAGACCTTAGTGGGTCCCCTAATACTGATCTGAAGTCTCTTTTATATAGACCTTAGTGGTCCCCTATACTGTATCTGAAGTCTCTTTATATAGACTTGTGGTCCCTAATACTGTATCTGAAGTCTCTTTATATGACCTTAGTGGTCCCTAATACTGATTGAAGTCTCTTATAAACCTTAGTGGTCTAATACTGTATCTGAAGTCTCTATATAGACCTTAGTGGTCCCCTAATACTGTATCTGAAGTCTTTATATAGACCTTAGTGGTCCCCTAATACTGTATCTGAAGCTCTTTATATAGCATAGTGTCCCTAATACTGTACTGAAGTCTCTTTTATATAGACCTTAGTGGTCCCTAATACTGTATCGAAGTCTCTTTATATACTTAGTGGTCCCCTAATACTGTATCTGAAGCTCTCTTATATGACCCTTAGTGGTCCCAATACTGTATCTGAGTCTCTCTATATAGACATTAGTGGTCCCTAATACTGTATCTGAAGTCTCTTTATATAGACCTTAGGGTCCCCTAATACTGTATCTGAAGTCTCTTATATAGACCTTAGTGGTCCCCTAATACTGTACTGAAGTCTCTTTATATAAGACCTTAGTGGTCCCCTAATACTGTATCTGAAGTCTCTTATATAGACCTTAGTGGTCCCCTAATAATGTATCTGAAGTCTCTTTTATATAGACCTTAGTGGTCCCTAATACTGTATCTGAAGTCTCTTTATATAACCTTAGTGGTCCCTAATACTGTATCTGAAGTCTCTTTATAGACCTTAGTGGTCCCTAATACTGTATTGAAGTCTCTTTATATAGACCTAGTGGTCCCTAATACTGTATCTGAAGTCTCTTATATGACCTAGTGGTCCAATACTGTATCTGAAGTCTCTTTATATAGACCTTAGTGGTCCCCTAATACTGTATTCTGAAGTCTCTTATATAGACCTAGTGGTCCCTAATACTGTACTGAAGTCTCTCTATATAGACCTTAGTGGTCCCCTAATACTGTATCTGAAGTCTCTTTATATAGACCTTAGTGGTCCCCTAATACTGTATCTGAAGTCTCTTTATATAGACCTTAGTGGTCCCCTAATACTGTATCTGAAGCTCTTTTATATAGACCTTAGTGGTCCCTAATACTGTATCTGAAGTCTCTATATAAGACTTAGTGGTCCCTAATACGTGATCTGAGTCTCTATATTAGACCTTAGTGGTCCCCTAATACTGTATCTGAAGTCTCTTTATATAGACTAGTGGTCCCTAATACGTATCTGAAGTCTCTCATATATGCCTTAGTGGTCCCCAATACTGGATACTGAAGTCTTTATATAAGACCTTAGTGGGCCCTAATGTATCTGAGTCTCTTTATATAGACCTTAGTGGTCCCCTAATACTGTACTGAGTCTCTTTTATATACTTAGTGGTCCCCTAATACTGTATCTGAAGTCTCTTTTATATAGACCTTAGTGGTCCCTAATACTGTATCTGAAGTCTTTTATATAGACCTTAGTGGTCCCCTAATACTGTATCTGAAGTCTCTTTATATAGACCTTAGTGGCCCCTAATACTGTATCTGAAGTCTCTTTTATATAGACCTAGGGTCCAATACTGTTCCTGTACGGTCTCTTTATATAGACCTTAGTGGTCCCTATACTGGATCTGAAGTCTTTTATATAGACCTAGTGGTCCCCTAATACTGTATCTGAAGTCTCTTAAAGACCTTAGTGGTCCCTATACTGTATCTGAAGTCTCTTTTATTATAGACCTTAGTGGTCCCTAATACTGTATCTGAAGTCTCTATATAGACCTTAGTGGTCCCCACAGTATCTGAAGTCTTTTATATAGACTAGTGGTCCCCTAATACTGTATCTGAAGTCTCTTTATATAGACCTTAGTGGTCCCCTATACTGGATCTGAAGTCTCTTTATATAAGACCTTAGTGGTCCCCTAATACTGGGATCTGAAGCTCTTTATATAGACCTTAGTGGTCCCTAATACTGTATCTGAAGTTCTTTAATAGACCTTAGTGGTCCCTGATACTGTATCTGAAGTCTCTATAATAGACCTTAGTGGTCCCCTAACTGTATCTGAAGTCCTTTTATATAGACCTTAGTGGTCCCCTAATACTGTATCTGAAGTCTCTTTATATAGACCTTAGTGGTCCCTAATACTGTATCTGAAGTCTCTTTAAGATAGACCTTAGTGGTCCCTAATACTGTATTGAAGTCTCTTTATATAGACCTTAGTGGTCTACCCTAATACTGTATCTGAAGTTCTTTTATATAGACCTAGTGGGCCCTATACGATCTGAAGTCTCTTTTATATAGACCTTAGTGGTCCTAATACGTATCTGAAGTCTCTTTATATAGACCTTAGTGGTCCCTAATATGTATCTGAAGTCTCTTTATATGACCTTAGTGGTCCCCTAATACTGTATCTGAAGTCTTTTTATAGACCTTAGTGGTCCCATATACTGTATCTGAAGTCTTTATATAGCCTTAGTGGTCCCTAATACTGTATCTGAAGTTCTTATATAGACCTTAGTGGTCCCTAATATGTATCTGAAGTCTCTTTATATAGACCTTAGTGGTCCTAATACTGTATCTGAAGTCTCTTACATATAGACCTTAGTGGCCCTAATGATTACGTATCTGAAGTTAGTATATAGACTTAGTGGTCCCTAATACGTATCTGAAGTCTCTTTTATATAGACCTTAGTGTGGCTCCTAATACTGTATCTGAAGTCTCTTTATATAGACCTAGTGGTCCCTAATACTGTATCTGAAGTCTCTTATATAGACCTTAGTGGTCCCCTAATACTATGAAGTCTCTTTTATATAGACCTTAGTGGTCCCCTAACTACTGTATCTTGAAGTCTCTTTTATATAGACCTAGTGGTCCCCTAATACTGTATCTGAAGTCTCTTATATAGACCTTAGTGGTCCCCTAATACTGTATCTGAAGTCTCTCTAATAGACCTTAGTGGTCCCCTAATACTGTATCTGAAGTCTCTTTATATAGACCTAGTGGTCCCTAATACTGTATCTGAAGTCTCTTTTATATAGACCTTAGTGGTCCCAATACTGTATCTGAAGTCTCTTTTATGTAGACCTTAGTGGTCCCTAATACTGTATCTGAAGTCTCTTTATATAGACCTTAGTGGTCCCTTAATACTGTATCTGAAGTCTTTTATAAAGACCTTAGTGGTCCCCTAATACGTATCTGAAGTCTTTATATAGACCTCAGTGGTCCCCTAATATGTATCTGAAGTCTCTTATATAGACCTCAGTGGTCCCCTAATACTGGATCTGAAGTCTCTTATATAGACCTTAGCGGTTATGGAATCAAAGACACAAGCAAAGCATAGTGAACGTAGAGGAGAGATATCTAAATTAAAATACCGATTCAATTACAGTTGTATCGATCAAATACCAATACCAGCGTTCGATACTACCGATATTTAGATCGATCCGCCCACCCCTACCCGACATGTTGTCCGCGCTGACCACAGACCGGTAACATTAACAATATGCTGTATGTACGGTAGTCTATGGAGCGGACGTACCGTCACCTGTTGGGACACACCTGTCCGTGTCTCTGGCTCCGACCACGGGGACAGAGACACGGGACGGCTCGCTTATCAACGCAGCGTCATAACTCCCGCAATTAATATCCATCTCGCAAATGTGTCTGTCTTTGAAATTATACCCACGGCTTAATTTTTTCTTTCTCCTCTGAAGTATATTTCGCGGGGTTGGGGAATTCTTAAAAAAAAAAAAAAACACACTAAATGTTGCGTTAAAATGCAATTGGAACTCGCGGTACTGAGATTGTAACGGGTATAATATTACCAAAATGTAACTAATGCGTTATGTTACCCAGTTGATTGCGTTACTTTTGTAACGTTTTACACCCAACACTGTTCATTCCCGACTATTTTAACTATTAGTCAAAATAATTCGTGATTTCTGCTTTTTTAACTCAAATATTAGGTATAATTATATATAAATGAGGGTTGTTGACCATGAATTCCCCCCCAAAAAATAGTGTGAAACTAGTAAAGTGGTGTTGGGGAAAACGCAAAAAAAAGTCTAAAAAAAGGGACAAAAATGTCAATTTGTCTATTTTTTTTTTAACCCGGGAGGACAACACAAGGGTTAAAAATTAGTCTCGAAATTATTTTTTTTTTTGCTAGTGGAATGAAAACTATCAGTGGGATAAATTTCTCTCTCTCAAATATATATATATGTATATTTTTTTTTTTAAATTGTAGATCGTTTATTTAATCGCATGGAATAAAGAAACAAATCCAGCTCCGTAGGGCGGCTCCCAAAGACTGGTCCTGTGGGAATGAGCTGCCTCGCGTATGCTAAATGATAGATATGACCTGATCACACCTGCCTCCATTTTGTTCTCTGCAATATTACAATGTTCACCTGCACTGCTGACTGTTACTATAGTAACGACTGTTTACATCGGCATCTTTTTGCACTACTTACATTTCAATTGCACCGCTGACTGTTTATTACAGTACCAATTGTTTACATTTACACTGCACTACCGTACTTTAACTGTAATATGCAATTACTTTCCACTGCACTTTAATTCGGATAGTTTTGCCCAAACTTTACTTTATTGTACTACCTTAAATCATTGTTATTTGCTATTTTAGCGAACTATTATAGCTATCTGTAAAAATTCGTCAATAAATAAGCCGCTGTACATAATATCATATCGTACCTCACTGTAAAATCTGTAAACCATCAGTATATTAGCTATGGCACAATATCTGTAAAAATTGCAATTATAGTATACCCACCAAATTCCTAGCTGTAAATCTTGCTCACATACTTGTATCTATATTTTGTATTCATAGGACAAACCATCTGTAAAACTCTGTTATAATAGAATTTATTTCTATATTTATCATTACATACATGTCTGCACTTACGGAACCATGTATATCCGCACTTACTGCTATTGCACTTCTGGTTAGACCCAAACTGCATTTCGTTGTTGTACCTGTACATGTGTAATGACAATAAAGTTGAATCTAATCTAATCTAATCTAATCAATTCTTTAGAGTCAGAGGAAATGGGGGGGTAGCAGGGGGGGGGGGGGGGGGGGGGGTGAGACCTCTTCACAGAGGCCCAGAATGAGAAACAGAATACATATTTTCCTAGCCTGGCTGCAGCAACGTGAACAAAAACACATCGTTTGTAACTTTTTGAAAGTCAACCGTGCCAGAACAATCTGTACCTGGATCCGGAACAATCTGTACCTGGATCCGGAACAGCGCGAGTGGGAGGAGAGCCCCTCAGATAGCTGTGGCACCCAGCAGCCCCCCCCCCCCCCCCCCCCCGGTGCTCGGTGCGCGTGTGGAATGTTTTAATGGAAACACACCATTAACAGGATCGCGATACATTAACCAAAGGGTGACAAGGTACTACCTCAGACCCCGGGAGGGGGGCTCGCAATCCCCGCAACCACACAGCACCCGACTAGGAGTCTAGAGGAGTCTACACGCAGGCTTAAATAGAGCCCCCCCCCCCAACCTGCTCCCAGTCAAAGGAGACGAGCCCCCAGGTGTGCTGGTGCGCACCCCCGTGCACAGGTAAGAGGGAGGGGGAAACCTCATGCTGTCACATTCTGATTCACTTATTTGTATTTATACAGACACACTGTAGGAAATTTAACGGGTAATTTACAGGAACTTACTGTACCAATTAAACAGTTAAGCACGTTATGTACTTGTATGTCATGCATCAGTGCTAGTACAGTACTAGTAGTACTAGTACATGCTAGACAGTATAGTAACAGTGCTAGTACAGTGCTAGTACAGTACTGTAACAGTACTAGAACATGCTAGAACAGTCCTAGTAACAGTACCAGTACATGCTAGTAACAGTACTGTAACAGTCTAGTAACAGTGCTAGTAACAGACTAGTAACTACTAGTAACAGTGCTAGTAACAGTACTAAACAGTGCTAGTACATACAGTACAAGTACTAGTAACAGTGTAACGTAGTAACAGTGCTAGTAACAGTACTAGTAACAGTGCTAGTAACAGTACTAGTAACAGTGCTAGTAACAGTGCTAGTAACAGTGCTAGTAACAGTACTAGTAACAGTACTAGTAACAGTGCTAGTAACAGTACTAGTAACAGTGCTAGTAACAGTACTAGTAACAGTACTAGTAACAGGCTAGTAACAGTGCTAGTAACAGAACCCTAAATACTAGTAACAGTCTAGTAACAGTACTAGTAACAGTGCTAGTACAGCGACTAGTAACAGTGCCTAGTAACAGTGATAGTAAACAGTACTAGTAACAGGCAGTAACAGTACTAGTCAACAGTACTAGTAACAGTACTAGTAACAGTGCTAGTAACATTCTAGTAACAGTATAGTAACAGTGGCTAGGAACAGTGCTAGTAACAGTATAGTAACAGGTAGTAACAGACTAGTAAACAGTGCTAGTAACAGTATAGAAACAGTACTAGTAACGTACTAGTAACAGTGCTAGAACAGTACTAGAACAGTAGTAACAGTACTAGTAACAGTGATAGTGTAGTAAACTTGGTAGTAAACAGTACTAGTAACAGTGCTAGTAACAGTGCGTTTAGTAACGTACTAGTAACCCAGTGCTAGTAACCAGTATAGTAACAGTGCTAGTAACAGTGCTAGTAACAGTGCTAGTAACGTACTAGTAAAAGTACTAGTAAACATGATAAGTAACAGTTGCTAGTAACAGTGACTAGTAACAGTGATAGTAACAGTACTAGTAACAGTGAGTAGATAAACAGTGACTAGTAAAACAGTATAGTAACAGTGATAGTAACAGTAATAGTACAGTACAGTAAACAGTGCTAGTAACAGTACTAGTAACAGTACTAGTAACAGTACTAGTAACAGTGCTAGTAACAGTGCTAGTAACAGTACTAGTAACAGTGTACGTAACAGTGCTAGTAACAGTGACTAGTAACAGTACTAGTAACAGTGCTAGTAACAGTGCTAGTAACAGTACTAGTAACAGTACTAGTAACAGTGCTAGTAACAGTGCTAGTAACAGTACTAGTAACAGTACTAGTAACAGTGCTAGTAACAGTGCTAGTAACAGTACTAGTAACAGTACTAGTACGTGTAGTAAAACAGTTAGTAACAGGCTAGAACATCCTAGTAACAGTACAGTAACAGTCTAGTAACAGTACAGTAACAGTACTAGTAACAGTGCTAAGCTAAACAGTACTAGTAACGTACTAGTAACAGTGCTAGTAACAGTGCTAGTAACAGTACTAGTAACAGTACTAGTAACAGTGCTAGTAACAGTACTAGTAACAGTGCTAGTAACAGTGCTAGTAACAGTACTAGTAACAGTGCTAGTAACAGTACTAGTAACAGTGCAACCAGCAGTAATAGAATCACACATGTTCTCAAATATTTCAATTGCACATGTCATGTCGTGTTGACACGGTTGTGATGTAACTTTACAGCATTCTACTGTAAAATCACATACAGTAGTGTTACTGGGCAATCTAAAGGAAACAACTGGAGATTTCACAGTGACACAGAACTTCTTACAGAATCCATTTGGAGACTTTATTTTTTAATTTCCTTTAGGGAGCTGCTCTGGGTTGAGGTCCGCTATAGATCATAGAACAGGTTGGAATCGGCCTTCATCGTTACGTGTGTTTCCAAATGGGAAAGTTTCCTACGATTTCCTAATTCCTCTCTACTTACAACACACAGTAATGTCAGAGACGCCGTGTGTGGGGGAGGGGTGGCAGAGGGAGTAGCAGAACGTCTCCCTGCCTCTCTCTCTCTCTCTCTCTCACTCACTCACTCACACACACACACACACACACACACACACACACACCACCGCTTGTTGGCCAGAAGCAGCGTCTGACGGCTGCATCCTTCGCTGTAGCAACGCGGCTTCTCCATCCTCCTCTGCGTCGTCTGCACCCCGACATCCAGCCCGCACCAGTCTGCTGTGTCTCCACGGGGGGGCCATTGTGATTACTCCTTTTTTTTTGAGGGTGGGGGGGGAGAAAAACACAACACCACGGACATGATGGGTAACAAAGAGCGACGGGGCGTGAATTTTAAAGGCTTGCTGAAGAGGAACTGGCTTCTGATTGCCACGGTTATATCCGTGCTGCTCGGTACGTGACGCCCCGACACGCCTGCTCGTGTGTGCATGCTGAGGTGAATGAGACGCTTTCATCTGCATTTTCTGTTAAATGTGTCCATGTCCTCCTTGTTTGGGGAGTCGGTCTTGCTTTCTGCCGCTGTCACTGTTGACATAAATCTACCTCTTTTGCAGCGGCTGGTCACTGCTTAACTAAACAGCGACAGGGCATGCTGAGTGTGCGTTAATGATCGTCGTTATGTTGGTTCAGGATTGGTTGGTGAGGTTAGGAGACACAGCCTGCGTCCTCCAGAGGCAGAGAAGCAGTGGCTGTGTCTCAGTCAAAACGTGACCAGACTGAAGGGGACAGCTGATTGGGGGCTCTGCCAGGAGTCCCATCCATCAATCAGTCCCTCCGTTTATTTTCTTCGTCACTTGGAATCCTCAAAAAAAAAAAGTACAATTTCAGTGAAACGCAAGCTGTCACTTCCTTCGACATACGCGTTAAAACAGAAATACTAATAAATACATGTGCGTGTGAGGCAGCAGCGGTGAGTCTATCTAAGCTGCATGTGTTACCGAGACATAGACTAACAAGACGTCTGAAGTCTAGCAAGTGAAATTAAAAGTAGATTACGCCCCTGGGCTGTTTCAAAATGGCATTCATTTGTTAGCCAGCTAGCGAAACAGCTACCCTGGCTCTGTCTAAAGTTCAAACCTATGGTTCAAACATACACTACAACACCTTCTAAGCTCACTGATTAACGACACTTTTTTATAAGGGTAGGAATCATATACTTAAGAAATGCTTAACCACCACATGACTCATGCATGACTAAAGTCCTGTTGTAATTCTCGCTATTACTTCTTTATTTTAACACTAAAGGGACAGGTATGGAGCATAAACTGATGTTTTGTGTCAATTTGTAATACCTGTCCCTAGATGGGGACAAACACATGAGAGAGACAGTGCCAAGCGAGCACAAATTCAACAATGGACGTTAAAAACACACACAAACTCGACAAGAGACAAACTAAAAATAACATAACGGATGATCCAGTCACTGTGATGTCATGTAGTTACACAATAGATTTGGGTGTGAGAGTGTGTCAGTTTTCCATTTCTGGGGAGATTCAGTGTCTTGATGACTGTGTTTTTGAACTTTAGACAGAGCCCGGCTAGCGCTTTCCTTCTGCTTCCAGCCTTTATGCTAAGCTAGGCTGAAACAGGCAGTCTTGGATATTGTATCCTAGCATTTCATTTATAGTTATATGCTGTGCTGTGTGACTGATTTTGCTGCTGTAACAC
>NC_045751.1:6558216-6560262 GCF_008692095.1 Etheostoma spectabile
CATTTTTTTGGGATCAATAAATGTCTATCTATCTCTCCATCTATCTATCTCCATATCTATCTATTTATCTATCTATCTATCTATCTATCTATCTATCTATCTATTCTATCTATCTATCTATCTATCTTTCGCTCTAATCTATCTATCTATCCTATCTATCTATCTATCTATCTATCTATCTATCTATCTATCTATCTAGCTATCTATCTATCTATCTCTATCGCTCTATCTTATCTATCTATCTATCTATCTATCTATCTATCTATCTATCTATCTATCTATCTACCTACCTATCTATCCTATCTCTCTATCTACCTATCATCTCTTCTATCTATCTATCTATCTATCTCTCTATCTATATCTATCTCCTATCTATCTATTTCTATCTATATATATCTCTCTATCTACCTATCTATCTATCTATCTATCTATCTATCTACTATCTATCTATCTATCTATCATCATCCTCTTCTATCTATATCTATCTATCTATCTCCAATCTATCTAATCTATCTATATATCTATCTATCTATACTATCTATCTCATCTATCTCTCTATTCTATCTCTCTATCTATACTATCTCTATCTATCTATCTATCTATCTATCTATCTATCTATCTCCTATCTATCTATCTATCTATCTATCTATCATCTCTCTATCTATCTATCTCTCTATCTATATCTCTATCTATCTATCTATCTCTTCATCTATCTATCTCTCTACCTACTATTACCTATCTACCATCTATCTTCTATCTATCTATCTATCTATCTCTCTATCTTCTTCTATCTATTATCTCTCCATATCTATCTATCTATCATCATCTATCTATCTCTATCTACCTATCGATCTATCTATCTATCTATCTATATCTTTCTATTCTCTATCTATCTATATATCTCTCTATCTATCTATCATCTATCTATCCCAGACTACTATATATCTCTCTATCTCTACTATCTACTATCTACTATCTCTCTATCTCTCTATCTATCTCTCTACCTATCTATCTCTCTTATCTCTCTATCTATCTATCTATCTATCTATCTCTCTATCTATCTCTCTACCTATCTATCTCTCTATCTCTCTATCTATCTATCTTCTGTCATACTCTGACCAATTACCTAGTTACCTTTTACAATATTTTTTTACACTATTGAATTCAAAAATCTGCTCTGTAAATCACCTGTTCTTCTTTAAAAAAAAATAAAAAAAATAATAATCAGAACCCAGTCGAACATGCGCACCAGTCCCCAGGCTCAGGCCTTTCCCAAATACTTTTTTAGAAATAAATATAAATGATACATCACCAACAACATTGTTGACTGCAAAAAAGGACGACTGATTAATTGTAATTCCAATTGGACTTCTAATTTGGCTTTCTGACATGTGGTATATGGATTATGTGATTTAACTTAAATCTATTATGTAACTTTCCGTTTGAGTTGATTCTAGCGGCCCCTATAGACAGAAGTGTGTTTAGCACACCTGCTGTCGTTAAACTCTTATCTTTACCGACGGTCGTATAGTCCCGATGAATGACAGATGATCAGTTCCAGATGCATCGCCGCATTTCAAGTGTTGCGTACGGTAACTGAGTCTACTTTGGATGTCGAGTGAGATTAACCGGACGTTATCTCTGTCACTGAGTCACTCGCCGAAGCATCAAGAGATTGTTCTAGCAACTAACATAGTAATAACTTAGATTTATGTAGCGCAGTTCATGAAACCCGCGGACACTTTACACAAGTAACGTTACAGGGGGGAAATAAAACAAAATAGCAGGTCAACACAAACACGGAGTAAAAGGAATAAAATGTCTAGACTAAACAGAAGGGGACTAAATTTAATGTCGGCTACTGATGTACAACCCCATTGCTTATTGTAAAGTTATTTAATGAAGGAAATAGACATATTACATACTCAATTCAGGATGGGTTTTAAACCTCATGTTGTCCTTCCTATATCAGTGTTCTTTTTAATTCCCCAAAATAACATGATTGATGCCACACAACGCTCTTTGCCAAGTACACATCTCTACTTT
>NC_045751.1:6560272-6560596 GCF_008692095.1 Etheostoma spectabile
GGGGCGTCTTATTTAATTTTATAGCATTTGAAAAACAAATTGTAGTGTTTTTGAAATAGTATTGAGTAAAAGTTGACCTATTCCAGTCTGTGATTATCCATCAACATCCATTCCTTTCATTTTAGTCTCAATAATTCCTAATTTCTGCTTTTCTAACTCAAACATTAGGTATAATTTCCCATAAATGAGGTTTATTGACCATACATTTCCAAAAACAACTGTAAAACTGAATTTGACAAGCTAGTGTTACGTAGTGTTAAAACATCAAAAAACGTAAGAAAAAGTCAAAAACATTGATAAAAAGCGTTTTTTTTTTTTTTTAAA
>NC_045751.1:6560606-6562063 GCF_008692095.1 Etheostoma spectabile
TCAAAAACATTGATAAAAAGCGTTTTTTTTTTTTTTTAAATTTGACGGGAAGACAACACAAGGGTTAAATAAATAAATAAATAAATCCCCTTATTGTCTCCATCTGTTTGAAGCACAACTGAATGGGACTTATCGCCCACTGTCTTTCCCTTTTAGCTTTTATTTGTTCTTTGTTTAATTTACTTCCTTTCAGTGGGGGTCCTGTCCCAGTATCGGCCATAACAGCAGATAACTTTTCCGGTGTTACAAAGAAATCGGTGACCCGTCAGAATGTGTCACCGTAGCGGCGTCTACCTGCCGCTGATCGTCCTGTGACATCGCGGGACCGGGCAGACGCCTCACTAAAAACTGTTTAAAACCAGCATTCTTGTCACTGTTAGTCTATTTTTTAGTCTTATTTGCTGTTACAGGTCCTTTAAGACCATTTTAAGAAAAATTACGTCATGTGACGGGAGCAGAATGAGGACCCAAAAGCAGAGATGGCCAGGCAGGCAGGAGAGGGTTTCCAAGGCTTTATTTATCCACAAAAAAATGAAAGATAACAAACCAAGTCCCAAAAACCAAAATGCAAAAACACACAAAGAAGGGCAAAAACAGAGAAAAACCCACAGGAAAACCCCTAATTCGGCTAATAACTAGCTGAGACAGCATGTAAAAGACCCTCCAAACTTTATATAACTGTTTAAATATATAACAGCTGTCACGTCAGTTTTCTACTTTACTTTTGCTCATTTAAAATACAATCACTCAATACTTGTCTTTACTATTACTCTTAATTTAGCTGTAGCTGCTTTTCCCGCTGTTTAGTTTGAGTAACGTTGTTTTAGGCTGAATCAAGCTGTCAGCCTGTTAGCCGAAATGGCTGTTAGCTAAACTAGCGTCAGCTTCCCGGTGGAGGCTAACCGTTCTCTTAGCTAACACGTCAGTACACGATCTGTACGGCACAATCTGACATAGTAGCCGTTAGCCGTTAGCCTCACGGATGTATTAAGAGGACGGTTAGCCTCCACCGCCGTTAGCTTCACGGCTAACCGCTAGCTTTGATTAAGTCTACTAAACAGTGGAAAAAGCAGCTATAGCTAAATTAAGACTTTACAGTAATAATAAAGACAAGTGAGTGATTGTATTTTAAATGAGCACAAGGAAAGTAGAACTGACGTAACCACTATTATATAGTATTATAACGCAGTTACGTTATATTTTATATGTATGTATTTATACATATATATTTGAGGGTCTTTTACATGCTGTTCCAGCTAGCGGTTAGCCAAATTAGCTGTTAGCTCAACTAGCATCGTTAGCTTTCCGGTGGAGGCTAACAGCAGACCGCTACTGTGGACAGATGGGAGAAAGGATTGTGTACCAACAGAGGCAACAAGAGGACAGGGAAGCAGGTGGAAGACATCAGGTAATCACAAGAGCGGGAAGACACAGGAAGTAGAACGAAAGACAGGACG
>NC_045751.1:6562073-6562563 GCF_008692095.1 Etheostoma spectabile
AAACACGACTTCAAAATAAAACAGGAAACAGAACACACAGACACTCAGGTGGGACACGAGACAGGACCAACAACACAAGACCGTGGAGAAGCCAAGACACAAACGCAAGACAGGATCGAAAATACCATAGAAGGAGAAACAGAAACCAAAGCAAACACCAGAACCATGACACCTTAAAAAGCCACATATAGTCACTTTGACTTGGTTTGTGCCAGAGATGATTGAAACATTTAATACGTTGTGTTTTTATGAAAGCACCTGCTACGGAAAGTATTACGAGATGCACCAGGAACTTTTACCCCGCACGGCAACTGGATTCTCGCAATATCACACAATAAGTCACTTTTTCCATGGTTTTGGCACTTTATAAAAAAAACCCTGAGCTGGTTCAATGATAGATTTCACACTTATTCTTGGAACTCATGGTCAACAAAGCTCATTTATATACAAATTATACATACGTTTTTAGTTAAAAAGGCAGAAATTATGA
>NC_045751.1:6562573-6562754 GCF_008692095.1 Etheostoma spectabile
ACTAATAGTTAAGATCAGAGGATGTTGAGTGGATCCCAGATGGGCCGATGTCAAAGTTTAGTCCGGATACTGTTTGGAAACCATAAAAAAAATTAATTCAAATGCTATAAGATTAAATAAAACACCCAAAACATTCTATGAAAGTAACGTTGTATGGAATCATCCATGTTATTTTTGGGCA
>NC_045751.1:6562764-6563981 GCF_008692095.1 Etheostoma spectabile
AAGAAATCCATATTTCTGATATAAAACACTTGGAAACGGGTCAGTTTGACCCGAGGACAACACAAGGGTTAAAATAGATCTGTTTTGTAAGTTAGTGGATAGTTAGTTGTAGTTAGTGGTTGGTTGATGTCGGACATATCGTTAGGGTTAGGGTTAGGATCCCACGGTCTTCCCATTCTCCCTGCTGATTCCTCACATCTGTATTATCCACTTTTGTCTTCATAAAAGCTCGGTTTTTCAAATCGGCAGCTTATAAAAATGTAACTTCTGGGTTATTTACCCTGTTGGTTATGAATAGCACCACGCAGCAGCTTTTCGGTGCATTGTTAGCGGACGAAATTAGCATTACAAGTCATGGAGGGTGGAGAATTCTTCCCCCCCCCGCGGTGGGCGTGGCTTTCAGGGTACGATGTGCTGCCGGTTCCCCGGTTCGGTGTATGTCATTAAGTTTTGGTAATTTGATCATGGTCAGGTCTTTACGAACAAAACATACACACCAAAGAAACCAGCTGCAGCATTTTAGTGTTAAGACTGTCGTTGGTGTCGCATTGAAACGTCTTCTCTGCTGCTGTTAAACATCTGGAGAATCTGGAGCTTGCTAAATGTGGAGGATTGAGTTCCATCAGGTATAGGTCCTGTTTTTGATAGCCCAGTGTAGTCAGGCCATACAGTCTGCTGTGTCATCACAGTGTTTTACAAGCATCTTTAATGGAGCTCTGCTACGTGTGATAACGCAGAAGGAGCGTTATCACACTGAAACCATTGAGTGGGATACATGACGTGCGCATGAATTTGATTTATTTAAGCCACATAATTCCAATTTTTCTGTCCTGCTTGACCCATGTATAATATGCGTGTGTCCTTCTTCTGATCAGGGATCAGCTTGGGCGTCGTGGTCAGAGAGTACGCCCCCCTCTCCCATCTGGACAAGCAGTATTTCGGCTTCCCGGGAGAGATCCTCATGCGGATGCTGAAGCTTGTCATCCTCCCGCTCATCATTTCAAGCATGATAACAGGTGACGTGAATATGTTTTTGGGCCTAAGCTTGGTAAAATTGATGAATCCCAATACAAGAAAACCGGTAAAACTGTGAATTAAGTTAGTATGTACAAGGTTAAAGATGAACTGACAGTTGTAATAATCCAGGTGATATGTGAAAATGATGGTCACTTTTTCATGAAAACATGCAATTTGTACCATGCAAAATACAGTCACTG
>NC_045751.1:6563991-6565414 GCF_008692095.1 Etheostoma spectabile
GTTCAGGGTCCTTTCCTGAGGGCCCTTTGACATGGGGCAGGGCCACCAGCTTTCCAAATGGTGCTGTACCACCTCAGCCACAGCCGCCCCATACAGTGACTGGAAAGTAAAATGGCCGCCACGGCCGCTACGAGGCGTTTTTGCGACGGCTCCTTTTCTGTAAATGTTCAACACCCCAAACTGTAGTGTACGGGATTCCATGCTTTTATGATCAAGTGAACATATCACCTCAAATTTGACAAAAATCCTGTACTATAAATTACTTTCAGCCACAAAGAGGCGCATGGCTGAACTTATTTAGATGACTTCAAAATAAAACAATTTTGAAAGATAAAGAGAAAAGGATGTAGTTGCAGACTAATGCAACATAGTAGAGGACAGTAATAAGATTCAATCAAAGTGTGTGTAGTTCAGGGTGCTTGAATTTGTTGATGAAAACCATGTGTGGTATATAATAATATTAAGGAAGTGACGCATCGTGACGCGTCGTGATATTGAATCGATATAAATCGTTGACAGACACCGAGACAGAAGTAACATTCATAAATTAGGCAAAGACAGGAAGATAGCTGCTACTCTAGGTGCCTGTCGGCATATATCAGAAACAGACGAAGGATTATTGCCAAGTAAGCTTTTGACATGGTGGTTGGCGCATACATAGACAAGCAAACATATTGAAAGCCATGACAGCATATTGAGGAAGCTTCTGAAAGTTATTAACCAGAAACAGCTCAAAACTCGCTATCACCAAACCCCCTAGACCTCCTTTAAATAAACAGTACGTTTAGAGTGTACAGAACCAGCACATTTCCATATGTAAAAAGGTGAATTAAAGGTTTATTTTGACCAAACTAGAGTTGTGATTGTTGAAACAGTGGAAAGACAAAGCAAGACAATTTAGCATTTTTTTTAATTTAGTTTCTATTGACTTTGAATAAAGAGTGTTTTATGATGATAACATTTCTGTTTTTTTTAAATGGAGTCTGGTGTGTTTTTAGCGATTAAAGGAATTTGTCATGTTAAACAAAGACGATCTCACTCTTAACAAAATGTTCTGTCTCCGTAGGAATCGTTTTCCGTAGTGTTGTCAGGCATGTCAGTGGCAAAACAGAGCTTTTAGTGGATGTACAGTAAATTGAAGGTGCGCAATTGCCCAATAATTTACATTGGAGCTTGTTGCAGCGGTCTTGTACCCCGGGAAATCCAGAGTTCAGCGAGTTACTCTGGCGTCGAGTAATGCTGCTCATTAGCTATGCCCTTATAGCCGAGCTGCACCAATCACATCGGTCTATCTGATGTAGGCGGGGCCGGAGGCGAGCTGAACAGATGACGACGGTCTAATCTACCAGTTAGCTCCGCTGGTTGCTAAGGGTACGGATACGGCTCTGGATACGTCACCCCGTGTGTTGTTGTGATTGGTCGT
>NC_045751.1:6565424-6571113 GCF_008692095.1 Etheostoma spectabile
TGATCCAATTGCGTGCAGGGAGATTTTCAAATGCACACAAATGCAGATGGGCGGCTTTCATTAATTGATGCCCCACCCTTAATCTTTCAGATTTGGGTTTGGATTTCCAGGCAATCCAGGTCTTGCTACTGGACCAATCTAAAAGATTGATGTTCCTACACAAAAAACCTTCGAAAATAGGGCCCAGGTCTAAAAACAAAGTCACACTTTAAAGCAGTTACACTGAATATTTCACAGAAGCTTTAGGTTGATCTTGGGATTGTGTTGAGCACAATGTTTTTCCATGGTTTTTCCATGATAAACAGTTCCTGAACTGGTTGTTGATGATTAGGAGGATTAGTTTTCCCCACATGCGCACCTCACTCATGGCATGCTATAACTTCCTTAGAAATATCTGGAGGCTATATGGAGGATAACATGGATAGCAAACCCACATTTGAGTTTAATTCAAGCCGTATCGGTTATTATTACAGTACATATAATGGTTGTGAATACTACAAATATGTCTAAAATTCACATATTTCATTTCTCCTGTGTTTACGATGAAATCACAAATGGCTTCTATAGTTTCTAGGTGGAGTTTTATTCCTGCTGACAGGGATGGCTGAGGGGTCAAGGTGCTGGCCGTGACATTAACGTCCAACAAGGATCATTTGTTGTGTGTGCGTCGTTTCCAACATCTATCTTCCCTTGTTCCCTGGCATCGCTCCACTATCTCTCAATTAAAAGCTTCAAATGCCCCTACAATTCTCATTTTTGGAATCTTTCATCAGCGTCTCCGTCTTTTTCCGCGTATTGACTCTGTTGAACTCATTTAGTGTTTAACAATGCCAGGTTAACTATATGTAAAAAATAAAAATGAGCTACTTTCATTTAGACACTTTTATAATAAGCCGACTTTACGTTACCTTGAAACTCAAATGATGTGTCGCTGTTCTCACCCCCCGACTATGCCATGGTTGATGGCCTAGGTGTCAAAAGCCCAATCTGTAAAGTCTTTGACAACATAAATTATTGGATATTAATTAAAACTCTTACTTAAACATTTTAAGTAAGAGCTTGATAAATTGAGACTATGAAATCTTGTGCTTTTCGTCCCCACAGGTGTTGCAGCCCTGGACTCTGAGGTTTCAGGAAAGATAGGCCTGCGAGCAATTATTTATTATTTCTCAACAACCATCATAGCCGTTATTCTTGGTGAGTTGATTATTTTCTTCAGTTCTCAAGTTCTCTCTTTACTTCCGTTGCTTTTACACTCAAATGTGTAAAAGTGGAGGTTGAAAGGAAACGTATTTAATGAGTTGAGTTGTGTCATCCTTTGCAGGGATTATTTTGGTGATGACCATCAAACCGGGCGTCTCTCAGACCGCGGACCACATTGACCGAGCCGGGACCACGCCCAACGTCACAACCGTTGACACACTCCTGGACCTCGTCAGGTGACCTCCCAGCTGTTTCAGACAAATGTCTCATAACCACGAAGTATCCACTCATTTGGATGTTAAAGTGTTAATAGTCTTGCAGTTGTCAGCTCTATCTCCACAGTGATATGGAGTAAGGTCTGGCTACACTACAGATGCATTCTGGGATAGGGGGAAAAAACACTCTGACACAGCCACGTTGGCTCTGCTAAATAGTCTCAGATAGACAGAAATGTGTAGCAATAGAAATCACCACATATAATATTAAATCAAGTTAAAATTTCACACAATACAGTAAGTAACTAAGTAAGTAACTTACAGGGAGGTGTGTTCAGGTGCATTATGGGCGTACTCGTTTTACAGGGAGGTGTGTTCAGGTGCATTCTGGGTGTGCTGGTCTTACAGGGAGGTGTGTTGCAGGGCATTCTGGGTGTGCGTCCTTACAAGGAGGTGTGTTTCAGGTGCATTCTGGGCTGTGCTGGTCTTACAGGGAGGTGTGTTCAGTGCATTCTGGGCGTGCTGGTCTTAGCGAGGAGGTGTGTTCAGGTGCATTCTGGGCGTGCTGATCTAACAGGAGTGGTGGTTCAGGTGCATTCTGGGCGTGCTGGTCTTAACAGGGAGGTGTGGTTCCAGGGGTGCATTCTGGGCGGCTGGACTTACAGGGGGTGTTGGTTCATGTGCATTCTGGGCGTGCTGTCTAACAGTGAGGGGTGTTCAGGGTGCATTCTGGGCATGCTGGTCTAACAATGATTGGTTCAGGGTGCATTCTGGGCTTGCTGTGTCTTACAGGGAGGGTGCGGGGGGGGGGGGGGGGGGGGGGGGGGGGGGGGGGGGGGGGGGGGGGGGGGGGGGGGGGGGGGGGGGGCGGGGGGGGGGGGGGGGGGGGGGGGGGGGGGGGGTGGGGGGGGGGGTGGGGGGGGGGGGGGGGGGGGGGGGGGGGTGGGGGGGGGGGGGGGGGGGGGGGGGGGGGGGGGGGGGGGGGTGGGGGGGGGGGGGGGGGGGGGGGGGGGGGGGGGGGGGGGGGGGGGGGGGGGGGGGGGTGGGGGGGGGGGGGGGGGGGGGGGGGGGGGGGGGGGGGGGGGGGGGGGGGGGGGGGGGGGGGGGGGGGGGGGGGGGGGGGGGGGGGGGGGGGGGGGGGGGGGCGGAGGGGGGGGGGGGGGGGGGGGGGGGGGGGTGGTGGGGGGGGGGGGGGGGGGGGGGGGGGGGGGGGGGGGGGGGGGGGGGGGGGGGGGGGGGGGGGGGGGGGGGGGGGGGGGGGGGCGGGAGGGGGGTGGGGGGGGGGGGGGGGGGGGGGGGGGGGGGGGGGGTGGGGGGTGGGGGGGGGGGGGGGGGTTTCGGTTGCATTCTGGGCATGCTGTCTAACATGAGGTGTGTTCAGGTGCATTCTGGGCATGCTGGTCTAACAGTGAGGTGTGTTCAGGTGCATTCTGGGCATGCTGGTCTTACAGGGAGGTGTGTTCAGGTGCATTCTGGGCGTGCTGGTCTAACAGTGAGGGGTGTTCAGGTGCATTCTGGGCGTGCTGGTCTTACAGGAGGTGTGTTCAGGTGCATTCTGGGCGTGCTGGTCTTACAGGGAGGTGGTGTTCAGGGGCATTCTGGGCGTGCTGGTCTTACAGTGAGGTGTGTTCAGGTGCATTCTGGGCATGCTGGTCTTACAGGGAGGTGTGTTCAGGTGCATTCTGGGCATGCTGGTCTAACAGTGAGGGGTGTTCAGGTGCATTCTAGGCTTGCTGGTCTTACAGGGAGGTGTGTTCATGTCATCGGGGCGTGCTGGTTCTTACGGGAGGTGTGTTCAGGTGCATTCTGGGCGTGCTGGTCTTACAGGGAGGTGTGTTCAGGGGCATTCTGGGCGTGCTGGTCTTACAGTGAGGGGTGTTCAGGTGCATTCTGGGCGTGCTGGTCTAACAGTGAGGGGTGTTCAGGTGCATTCTGGCTTGCTGGTCTAACAGTAGGGGTGTTCAGGTGCATTCTGGGCATGCTGG
Source organism: Etheostoma spectabile (assembly GCF_008692095.1). NCBI lineage: Eukaryota > Metazoa > Chordata > Actinopteri > Perciformes > Percidae > Etheostoma > Etheostoma spectabile. The sequence continues at coordinate 6,568,828 of NC_045751.1, forward strand.
TCTTACGAGGTGTGTGTTCAGGTGCATTCTGGCTGTGCTGGTCTTACGGATGGTGTCAGTGGCATTCGGGGCGTGCTGGACTTACAGGGAGGTGTGTTCAGGTGCATTCTGGGCTGTGCTAGTCTAAACTGAGGGGTGTTCAGGTGCTTCTGGCATGCTGGTCAACAATGAGGTGTGTTCATGTGCATTCTGGGCGTGCTGGTCTTACGAGGTTTGGTCAGTGCATTCTGGGCATGCTGGTCAACAGTGAGTGTGTTCAGGTGCATTCTGGGCATGCTGGTCTACAGTGAGGTGTGTTCAGGTGCATTCTGGGCATGCTGTGTCTTACGGGAGTGTGTTCAGGTGCATTCTGGGCGTGCTGGTTAACAGTGAGGGGTGTTCAGGTGCATTCTGGGCGTGCTGTGCTTACAGATGTGGTTCAGGTGCATTCTGGGCGTGCTGGTTTACAGGAGGGGTGTTCAGGTGCATTCTGGGCGTGCTGGTCTTACTGAGGTGTGTTCAGGTGCATCTGCAGGCTGGTCTTACAGGGAGGGGTTTTCAGGTGCTTTCTGGGCGTGCTGGTCTAACAGGAGGGTGTTCAGGTGCATTCTAGGCTTGCTGGTCTTCACGAGGTGTGTTCAGGTGCATTCGGGGCGTGCTGGTCTTACAGGGAGGGTGTTCAGGTGCATTCTGGCGTGCTGGTCTTACAGGGAGGTGTGTTCAGGGGCATTCTGGCTGCTGGTCTTACAGTGAGGGGTGTTCAGGGCATTCTGGGCTGTGCTGGTCTTACAGGGAGGTGTGTTCAGGTGCATTCTGGGCGTGCTGGTTCTTACGGGGAGGTGTGTTCAGGTGCATTCTGGGCGTGCTGGTCTACAGTGGGGGTGTTTAGGGGCATTCTGGGCGTGCTGGTCTAACAGTGAGGGGTGTTCAGGTGCATTCTGGGCGTGCTGGTCTAACAGTGAGGGGTGTTCAGGTGCATTCTGGGCATGCTGGCTTACAGGATGTGTTCAGGGGCATTCTGGCGTGCTGGTCTTACAGGAGGTGTGTTCAGGTGCATTCTGGGCGTGCTGGTCTTACAGGGAGGTGTGTTCAGGTGCATTCTGGGCTGTGCTGGTCTAACAGTGAGGGGTGTTCAGTGCATTCTGGCGCGGCTGGTCTACGGATTTGGTTCAGGTGCATTCTGGGCGTGCTGGTCTTACAGGGAGGTGTGTCTGGCATTCTGGGCGTGCTGTTCTTACAGTGAGGTGTGTTCAGGTCATTCTGGCGTCTGTCTTACAGTGAGGGTGTTCAGGGGCATCTGGGCGTGCTGGTCTTACAGTGAGGGGTGTTCAGGGGCATTCTGGGCTGTGGTCTACAGTGAGGGGTGTTCAGGGGCATTCGGGCATGCTGGTCTAACAGTGAGGTGTGTTTCAGGTGCTTCTGGGCGTGCTTGCTAACAGTGAGGGGTGTTCAGGTCATTCTGGGCGTGCTGGTCTAACAGTGAGGGGTTTCAGGTGCATTCTGGGCGTGCTGGTCTACAGTGGAGGGTGTTTCAGGGGCATTCTGGGCGTGCTGGTCTTACAGTGGGGGTGTTCAGGGCATTCTGCGTGCTGGTCTAACATGAGGGGTTTTCAGGCAGTCTGGCATGCTGGTCTAACTGAGGTGGTGTTCAGGTGCATTCTGGCGTGCTGGTCTAACAGTGGGGTGTTCAGTGCATTGCTGGGCGTGCTGGTCTACAGTGAGGGTGTTCAGGTGCATTCTGGGCGTCTGGTCTTACAGTGAGGTGTGTTCAGGTGCATTGGGCGTGCTGGTCTTACAGTGAGGTGTGTTCAGTGGCATTCTGGGCGTGCTGGTCTTACAGTGGAGGGTGTTCAGGTGCATTCTGGGCGTGCTGGTCTTACAGTGAGGGGTGTTCAGGTGCATTCTACGCTTCACACCGTTCTACTTAGTTGGTTAAAATAGGACCCATAGTTTTTCCCTGATAGTGTTTTATTGTTATTAAAATACTTAGAAACTACTCATTTGTCACCTCTCAGCCTTTATGCTTTAAACAAATATCGGCGTATTATTGGTGATGCACTAAGTCACACAAATTAAAAGTGACAAAAGTGTAAAGAATAAAAGAAGAGAGCGCTTCACTGCATAGAGTAGCCTAGTGCCTCTTCATACGTATATTATACAACAGAATATTCATAATAAGTAACTAATACATGAGACTAAAATCCAATTCCCCCTCAACGCTTTATTGACTGAATCTTGGTAGCGCTGTAAAAGGCATCTGCAGATTTTAATTTAATTTTGATTTAATTTATTAATTTATTTGACAGG
>NC_045751.1:6571123-6571204 GCF_008692095.1 Etheostoma spectabile
ATTAATTAACGTTGCTGTAAATGCACCAGAATTAGCCAAAAGGCTATTTTTTTTTTTATCCGTTATCCCTCGACAGGTTTG
>NC_045751.1:6571214-6571647 GCF_008692095.1 Etheostoma spectabile
ACCTAAAAAAAACACCAATAAGAAGATTACAGTCAACAATACAAATATAAAAAGCAGTAAAACGGATAAAACTCTCCAAATCCCGTTGATAAATACAGTGCACAAGTTTGCTATAATACAGACATTAGGTTAAATTAAAAAAAAAGATACTACACATCATTTTTTTTAAACATTTTAGTGTGTTTAGCTCCCTTGCTTCAATATAAGTTAACCACATTTATATCCTCGTTATGAATATGAAAATAGATAGATAGATAGATAGATAGATAGATGTTTATTGATCCCAAGAAAAATGGGAAATTCCTGTGTTACAGCAGCAAAATCAGTCACAAAGCACAAAATATAAATATAAATGAAATACTAGGAAACATAGACATACATACAATATACATGAAATAATAATACGAATAAAGTAAAAAGAACAAATACTTGA
>NC_045751.1:6571657-6572261 GCF_008692095.1 Etheostoma spectabile
GATGGGGGAACAAAAATGTGCAACTGCTAAAATAATAATAATATGCTAAAATGTTTAAATGTAAATAAACCAAATGTCCAAATCTGTCTCTGTTGGATTTTTACTCGCATAACGAGTTTTTGCAATGAGTGTACTACACATTATTGTATTGATTAACCCTCAATTTTTGTTTTTTTTCCAACAGGAACATGTTCCCCGAAAACCTGGTGCAGGCTTGTTTTCAGCAAGTAAGATGACGTGCACGTCCATCACTCACTTTCCACACGTTTCAAGTTTCATTCACACCTAAATCGGTCAGGTGAGTACGTAGTGCGTTGGGTGCCAACGTAACTCTGATGTTGTGTGAATCTGACCAATTACACTCCAGTACAAGACCAAGCGCAAAGAGCTGGAGCCACCGAAGGATTCGGTCAACGCCACCACGATCCCACCTCTCACGACTACTATCACGTCGGTGGTGGAGGTAGGTTCCTCTCTGTTCGCCTCTGTTCACCTAGACCAGTCGGTACGTTAATGCCTCTGATGTGTGACGGATGTGGACAGGGCATGAAAGAGGACCACTTCAATTGACGTTTTTCCTGGAATTTATTTTTCTGCAGAAGAC
>NC_045751.1:6572374-6572547 GCF_008692095.1 Etheostoma spectabile
GCTCCACACTCTGACAACCTCAGTGAACAAAGTAACACAGTAATAACACATTATACATCCGACAAAGAGACACACACACACACCTGCAGAAGACAACGTCACGTCAGTGGTCTGTTTCCAGTGTTAACAGCATCTGCACCTAAACATCACACGACAGAATTCACACACTCATA
>NC_045751.1:6573016-6574569 GCF_008692095.1 Etheostoma spectabile
AAAACCTTAACTGATATTTAAAATTAAATAAAATATAGATTGGCAATTAGAATTAATATAAAATACATTTTTAACTCCGTTACAGATGCATGGCCAAAGCTAACCTTGCACCAGAGTTCACCAGAGTCTGTCTGGGGGGGGCATCCGTTAACATGCATGTTGAGGTTGCCCCTGGCAAGCAATAGTAGGGCTGTAATCTCCCAGTCGACTAGTCCATTTATTGGTCGATACGTTCTGGCTCGACCAAAATCCTGATTGGTCGATTTTTTTTCCCGTCGCGTTATTTCATCAGGCGGAAGCGTAGACCGTTACGGTCTACGGGTGGAAAGCACTAATCGCTGATGGGGGGTGTGTTTACAGAGCCTCCCTGTTTCACAGGTAACAGTCTGTCTTCAGAACACCCCCCTCGTTTTCTCTTTTGTTGGATTAGCCCGACCCACTGGGGACGGATTGAAGGAAGAACTAGAAAGCCTTGGTTTAGCGGTTTGCTGAATATTTATTTAATCGTGAGTGTTTAATTTCCACTCAGTCCTCCTCCTCTACCGTGTCGAAGACATCGCCGGTTTTTTACAAAAATAGATAACGGGAAAAAGTTGAATGCAAAGTTTGCAAGCAACAGTTTGATAACATGGAACATGCACTTAAAAATAAACCATGTCCTGTCTGCTGAGTAGGCTTATCCACATATCAAAATTGGCATAATTTCATAGTTAATAATGTTTCTAAACTACGGTGGCACCCAGCCCGCAACGACGGGTTAGCGTTTCCCCAGACCCCCCCCCCCCCCCCCCACCGGACCCCCCCCCGGACCCCCCCGCCCGTGGAGTGAAGCCTCCACATCCTCAAACGCAAAAATACATCAACGGAAGGATCATTGGTCGATCTTTATTGCTTCGGGATATGAGGCCCTATTGCTGTGATGGAGGGCCGGGGCTTTAAGAACTTGTTAATATACAGCGCCAGCAGAACGCCACACCATCACGCAAAATGTGAGGGACCCAAAGAGAACGCTTCGACAGACGAGTGGCATTTCAGTGCAAAATAATTAGGTCAAAAATGATTTGATATCCTGCAAATAGTCTACAAGGACCAGTACTGCGGGACAGTACAGTTGTTTGGTCTTGCAGTTTTTTTCCACCCCTCCGCCAAGATTTTCTCGGGTTGATTACAGCCCAGGCGAGCAGCATCTGATCTCAAAGCAACAGAAGACCCAGTAATGAGCCATGGGTATAGCCATAGGTCACTGGGTTAGGATCCTGTAGAAAACATTTGCCCGGCATCGATGGATCTGAATGAAAACATCACGTTGTCTTTCCTTTCTTGGCAGAACATGACGAAGGACTATCAAATCGTCGGGACATATTCGGACGGCATCAACGTGTTGGGGCTCATCGTGTTCTGCGTCGCGTTTGGCCTCGTCATCGGGAAAATGGGCGAGAAGGGCCGAATCCTCCTGGAATTCTTTGACGCCCTGAATGAGGCCACCATGAAACTGGTCCAGATCATCATGTGGTATGTATGAAAGACTGATGACCAAGGATGGGCTTTTAAAG
>NC_045751.1:6574579-6574708 GCF_008692095.1 Etheostoma spectabile
AAGCTACGTGGTTACCTTATTATCATAGTTTAAAAAAAAAAAAACTCGGATGAGCTTTTCAGTACTTTTTGGACTGAAAAATGAATTGTCCAGGTCTACTGGACCTGAACGTGTCCCGTACTTACCTTT
>NC_045751.1:6574718-6577874 GCF_008692095.1 Etheostoma spectabile
GACGAGTCAAACCCAACTGTCAAATTTGAGACCCCATGTTGTGGCTCCATGGAGGAGCGGTTCGATCCCTGGTCCTGCAGTCCCATGTCGAAGTGTCCTTGGGCAAGACGCTGAACCCTGAGTTTCCCCCGATGCTGAACCTTCAGAGTGTAAATGTGCGTGAACGTGTGTGAGCGGTTCCTTTCCTATGTAAAAGCGCTTTCTGTTGATATAGAAATACAGCCCATTCACATTAAAAGGTAGTTTATTGTCTCTTTTATGTTTGAGTTGTCAAAACTGGTCAAAACTAATGTTTAAATGTTCCTTCTGAAAAACACACAGGTTCGAATGAACAAGGTCTTTTTTTGGCACATTATGGCCATGACGCGGACAACTTACAACAAGATGTACACACTACTTGTATCAGATCCTCTAACATGAAGCCCGTAACATAAATCTGTCTCAGCACCCTCTGAATTCTCTAAATTAGTTGTAGGGTTGGTGTGTCAGGGACTTAATTCCAACAAGTGTGACGCATTTTCGTTACCCCTGGAGCCTCGAGACCAACCGCTGTGACCGTAACTAGGGGGATTTACTGTGGCTGTCTTATAATGGTGTACTTGACTTTAGTGGCAGCTGGGCAGTAGCTTTTAGTTCCACTGCATCTGCGGGTGAGCATTTTAAATGCCTGGCCTTCAGCCTGGCTAACGAAGCTCAGCTTGTCGTTATCACGGGAGAGAGCTATGGGGCTAAATGTCAGCCCGAAAATCCCTAACTTTGACACAGCGAGTACGGAGGTAACGGGACGGCCTACCCGCTCAGCACCGTCACCATGTAAGACCCTCTTCTGAAGATCCCCAGCGTTCCACCTCGAGATCTTAGACAGCCAATGAGGTACAGGTCCCAACATGGGCATGTATGAAAACACACACATGGACTCATGTGGGTAGATTGTGACAGTTATTATTTTTGGGACAATATGGCAATATCGTGATCTTTGGACTAGAGCGAAATGCTAGCTGAATTATTATCAGTAATGAACAACATAGAACGACAACAACAAACGATACAACTGGTTTTTTGTACATTTTTTACATGTGGGGAGCTATCGAGCTACCTTCATTGGAAGTAGTGACACCTAACTTGAATAGTAGTACACGCTACCCATACCTTACACTATGACATATGGTGTTTCTTAAGTATTTTATGCTTAATTGTAGGGGGAGATGTTTGGTTCTAAATGTTATTTGCTTGGAGTATGGCAAGCACATGATGATAATATGACACAGAAGCGGACGTACCATTTAGCAAAGGTAGCAATGCCTCGGACCCCGAGCTACCAAGGCCCCTTAAAACGCTTCATAACTAAGTCTGTTTACGACTTTTGGTTGTCTTCTTTTCGCAATAACCATCCTCTAAACTGTGAACTCAAAGTGCTAGCCGATTGTAGAATGTACAGATGGAAAAGACGCCCCGGTCCCCACTACATTGGAATATTCCATGCTACTGCGCATCTGCGTGGTGTGGTAAACACAGCGTCTCAGGCAGCTGTAAGGCGGAGGACTACAGACGGGCATCAGCAGGCTGAAAGCCGGAGGGGCTACAGACGGCAGCAGGCTGTTACCACGGAGGCCTACGACGGTCTGCTCAGCGTTAAGCCGGAGGCTACAGACGCCTCTGCAGCTTATGAGCCGGATGCACCACGAGGCCAGCCGGCTGTAACGAGGCTACAACGGGCTCAGCAGGCTGTAAGCGAGGCTACAGACGGCTGCAGCAGGCTGTTAGCCGGAGGCTCACAGACGCTCGCGCGTTGCAGGCTTAGACGCTAGCGAGGCGAAATTATGCGGTGACGAGCTACACCGACGGATTGGAGAAGAAGCGAAGACATACGAAGTGGGTCTGAAAAAGGAAGAAGAAGATAAGCGTGGAAGAAAGCAGAACAATTTAGGCAACAACTTCCAAAGGTACTCACTTTTCTCACGACGGCATGAGACACCTAACATTAACTGAATAAGAGCAGCAAGAAGCCTGCTATTGCTACGCAGATGCTTACACACCTGTGGTTGCGCTAGGCCTCAAATGACTAAGTCCAGCCCTGATGTACAGTATACATAGAGGACTATAACCCTCAATGCGTGGTACAAATAGTATCCAATGTAGCATTTAACCCTTGTTTTGTCCTGGAGTCAAAGTGGACCCATTTAAAAAAAAGTATCTTATTCAAAGTCGTGTCTTTACGCAAAACGTTCACATACATCGCGGGATTCTTCACACAATGATCAAGCCCCTGACTTCTGTGATATTGGATATTTTTTTTTTGGGTTGTTCCTCATTCATTTGATGAGCGTTCAAAAACTTCTTTTTTTTTATGAAAGACCATTGAAAAAAGTGACACAACAGGGTCAAAAAAACGCACAAAAAACGTCAAACAGGCTTAGAAAAACAATTGGGCAAACAACTCCAGGGGAAAAAAGCGCACAGAGGTTTTAAAAAAGCCGTCACAAAGGTTGAAATTGTGACTCAGAAAACGAAAAGGTTGCACACGGTTGACAGGAAGAAAACACAACGTTTCAACTTAACCCTTCCTTGTTGCATGGGGGACATGATGGCACAAAAATGACAAAAAAAATGCATTGTTTGCTGTTTAATTGTGGTAAATAGGTCTTTTGAAGTGAATTTTAAAGTGTTATTAACTTGATGACTTCACATAACCAGGAATCCTGTTTCGCCCCCCCCCCCCCCCCCCCCCGTTTTCCGTGCTGTACCACACTAAAGACACGTTCCAGGATCACCAAAATGGTGGTCATTTTTCTGATTTTAGAAGCAATTTCTTTGAAAAAAAAAGAAATGCTGTTATCTGGTAAGTACACTTTTAATTGAACACTTAAACCAGTTAAAATTGTCTGTAAAAGGCTAAAATCATTAGTTGCCATATGGCGTATAAGTGACTTTTGTTTGAATTATTCAATAAAAGCATATTGTTTAACCAAATAATGGATTTCTTGGCACTTCACACAAATGCGTGCCCCCTTTTTTTTTTTTTTTTTACAATTGCGTATTAAAGCAACCTGGAGTCATAAAAACACATCAGAACATTTACCATGTTTACAAAGAATTCATGCAATAGAGGGTTTGCATACTGTTGCTAGGGGACTGTGAGGCACGTTAAGGTGCCCA